>NW_024429205.1:5170000-5345000 GCF_017639785.1 Mesocricetus auratus
ACCTTTGTTTCCTCTA
This sequence comes from Mesocricetus auratus, assembly GCF_017639785.1. NCBI lineage: Eukaryota > Metazoa > Chordata > Mammalia > Rodentia > Cricetidae > Mesocricetus > Mesocricetus auratus. The sequence continues at coordinate 5,170,017 of NW_024429205.1, forward strand.
ATCTCTTCTTGCCACATCGTTATCTCTAATGGAACACGTTGCTTAAGAGGTACGATTTCCTAATTTGGGAATTTGACAAGGGACCAAGCAAGATAGATTTCCCATTAACTTTGAATATCACATGTCTTTGTCTCTGAGTCACACAAGCAGATATGTTTCTTCCCGAGAGCCCATCACTTACCTGCCCCCAGCCTAAGTGCCTGAGTAGCAGCTAGACCTACCTGTGTCTGTGACCTCCTTCCTGCCATGGGCTGAGGCACCCTTGGTTCTTGGAGATAGATATGTCCTCAAACCTGGGCCATGTCACCTTAATTTTGATTGGCTCCCAGGTCACAGCCAACAAGAGAATCCTCATTTGAATCTGTAGACAGAGTAAGGAAAATCCACCTTCACCCATGTGGGTCAGCCAAAAGCCCCTAGAAAATGACAGGCAGAGGCCAAGTGAGTTTGCTCTCTCCTCTGAAACAGAGATGTCTTCTTCAGGACACAGGTTTCCAACTAGTCTGAACTTTAAACTCCAAGAGTTGAATCAGAAATGTCCTGGAGTCTCAGACTTTCAGTGTATGTACATGTGTATATACATGAGATAGCATATACATGTTTGCAAGCAGAAAAGACCAGAGAGAGTGTTGGGTCTTACCCTCTATAACTCTTTGCTGATCCCTTTGACAGAGGTGCTCCCCCCCCCTCTCTCTCCCTCTCTCTCTGAATCTGGAGCTCACATTGGGTTGGCTAGGTTGGAAGTCAGCTAGCCTGCCCCTGACCTCTTCAGAGCCGGAGGAGTAGATATGTTCTGGATGCACAATTTGTCATGTGGACACTGAGATCTGAACTTTTAGTTTTTTGGTTGTGCAGCTTCTCTTAACCAAAGAGTCATCTATCTAGGCTCAGACTTTCCATCTTAGAGTAGAAGTAGTCCATCCTATCCCATGGTTCAGAAGCTCCTGGTCCAAGGCTGAGTCACACTGCCAGTTTCCCTAGTCCTCCAGTCTATGGTAGGGCTTCTTCTCCTCCACAGACCCATGATCTAATTCCAAAATACCTAGAAAATCTTCTCATATGACTACATCAGTACCTATATCTACATATCTCTTATTGTATCTGTCCCTCTGGAAACCCTGATTGACATGACACCTGTCAATCTGTCTGTTATAGAGAAATGCCTATGTCTATTCACTTCTTTTGTCTATAGCCACAGTGATTTTATTTTATTTTTCATAGAGTTGTCAGTTTTTCTTATGTATTGTAGACATTTCCCCAAGTGCCAAGAATACACAATGAGAAAAAAAGACAGACTCTTCAAGAAAGATGTTGAGAAAACTGGATATTCATATGCAACAGGATGAAATTGGGCCTATATCCTACACTAAACACAAAAATACACCCAAAATGCCTTACAGACAAACTGAAGACTTAAAGCTGTAAGTCTCTGAGGAGGAAACATAGGGATAAAGCTCCATGAAAACACTGTGACAATGAGTTTCTGGCTATGGTACCAACAAAAGTAAAACCAGACAGAAGATGACATGAGGCATAGAAGGAAGGGAGGGTGATGTCAGAATAGGAGAGGGGGTTTGCTAAGCCTAGGCCTGCTGAAGGGTTAATGTCCACCGTTGTCATTCCTGCTCCCTCTTCATGAACCCTGGCAACACTCACTTTCACAGTCGTGTTGTTTGTTTTCTTGCTTGTTTGTTTGTATGAGGATGGATGCATTCTTCACTGAAAATCCATAGCAGACAGCTCTAAATATCAACAGTGTGACTTTCACACATTGTATTAGTTACTTTTCTCGTTGCTGTGGCAAAATAGTTGACCAATAAACATGGAAAGTAAAGGTTTCTTTGAGGTTGTGACTTAAGGATGCAGTCCATCTTCGTGGGGGTGGCATAGGTGGCTGTAGCTATGGTAACTAACCACACTGATGAATGATGGTGCCCAGCTCATGCTTTCTTCTATTCCTTTATTTGGGGAAACAAGTCCTTGGGATGGTGTCATCCATATGAAGGGTTGATCTTCCATTAAACCTCCCTGGAAATATCCTTATGTATAGAAGCAGAGATGCATCTCTAAACCCACTTGAAAATGAGGACTAACTATCACACATATTGAGCTCATGCTTCCTTTTTATTTCCAAATGCACATCTCTTTCCATAGGGCAAACAAGCCCAAAGTGGAATTATAATGTCAGTTGGAGTCTCAACTCTTAAAGCTGACCCTCGTGCTTGGCTTGTGGAAGGTTTTGCTCTTGGGCCCTCTACCTGACAGAAATGCATACTAAAAAATAAAAGTATAAGAAAATCAGACAACCGCTTCCCTCTTTAAGAAAAAAAATAGTGAAGATGGACTGTCTCATTTCAATAAACAGCCTGGATTCTTACAGACAGACGCTGTTGTTTCAAAACCACGTCTTTCTTTCTTTATCTGGAAAGCAAACTGTTCCTTTGGAGGCTCTACCTTCCTTTGCTTTTGCCTCTTGGCCACCTATCAAGATGACAATAGAAGAGATCTGTCTTCAGGGCTTAGCCTAGTTCTTAGTATGTTCTCTGCAAAAATGGAAGTTTCCAAGGCTCAATTTGAGTTCAGACTGTTGAATCTTTGAAAATAAAATTCTCAAATTCACTTGATTTCAACAGCCATATAAAAAATTTAGACATAGATTTTGATTTTACTAGACTTAATTGCTGGTACTTTGAGCTTCGTAGATTTCATGGAACAGCCCAGCCAATTCTCTTTTTACCTGAATCATTGTTCCCAATGAGTGTAATTCAGGGAGACTGTAGAAGCTTAACAAAGAGTGTAATGACCCCCTTGATTGGGTCCTTGTCAGAGGACTGAATTTTAATCAACCCGTGTCGAAAAGGTTGGAGTTTTAGAATCAGTTACATTTTCTAACCCCTTTGCAAGTCAGTATATTATGGACCTGCCATCATCTTCCTTGATTTCAAATTGGACAACTCCCTTCCTAGGACTCATCTTTTCTCATAGACGTTCACCAGCAGTAACCACTAGCAACAAGCTTATGCCACTCAAGTCTCCATCCCCAATCATGTATCCAAAACCACGGTGTTTGTCTTCAGAGTTACCATGGATGTTGGCTTTACTTTGTTTCACTACACACTCTGAGAGTCACATGATTGCAAAAACCCTTTGTTTGTGGATTTTTTTTAAGTGTTCCATGCCCATCTCTAAAGTCAAAGCTACATAACTGAAAGTAACTGGAAAGCTTCCTTCTTTGGTACCAATTTCTATGAACTAAGGTAAACTATACCAAAGGACTGAGCAATGCACACATTCAAGCAGCAACAAAAACAATTTTTAAAGGGTTTTTGATCACACTGTATGCCTTTGTTGATAAGCTATGGTGTCTTGCTGTTACAGAGGGCTTCCGTGGTTTCTGAGGGTAATCCTCAGGAACAGTCTTCATTTTCTCTCCTTGGATCAATAGCCCAAGCCTGGGGGCCCCGGTTTCCTTTCAGTATCATGCTCTTTCATGTGACTTCCTGTCTGGTCGTTTTCCCAACATCTTCTCTACTGGGTGCTTTCTTTCTTTCTGCTGCGAGTTTGAAACATGGAGTGTCTAAGATATCAGACCATCTCTGATCTTTCTTTATGTCTTTGAGGACCCTTTATGATTATGTCAATTCTTACATTTCCTTTTTAAAATTGAACTAAAGGCAGGTTGATCAAATATGTCTTCAAAATACAATCTGGATTAATTCTCTTTTCTGCCTCAATTTCTACAATCTTAATTCAGATTGTCATTCGTTTGCATTGTCCACACGGTATCAGTCTCCAGAACTCCTAGTTATCTTTTTAATCCATCTTTATCAGTAGGATCATGTTAGTGCATTATTTAACCACATATTAGCTGGTTTTCCTTCGTAACTGCATGCTTCCTACCACTGCCCCTGTCTACCTCCTTCATTGCTCTTTTGACCATTATCAATTCCACTCCATCCTTTTGTGCTTCTCTGGCCATGACCCAGAATACCGGCATTATCTATATCCGTGGGTCCTGCTGGGACGTGTTTGACACTTATTAGGTCCACTATCATTAGATTATAACACCCCCAGAGTAAACATACTTCCTGCCCCTTACACATACTGATTTTTCTTTGCTTTCCTCTTGATATGTAGGAATACTGGTGTGAAAACCACTAATGATAGATCTTATCTGCCTTTCAAGTAACTATTTCCATTTTAATGTCTAGACTCTCAGCTGAAGTAGTCCTTAAATATTCCACACTAAAATATTTTTTCTGTCCATCTTTTAAAGATTTATTTAGTGTGTTGGGGGTGCACATATGTGCTTCAGGAGGTCAGAAGAGGTAGTTGAACACTCTGGAACTAGAGTCATAGATGGTTGTAAGCTGCCCAATGTGGATTCTGGGAACTGAAGTCTGGCTCTCTGGAAGAACAGCAAACAATCTAAACTATTGAACGAACCGTCTCTTCAGCCCTATTCTTTATTTTTAAAAAACCCACAAACTATTCTATTCATCCCATCTAATGCAACTTGTTGATTTTTTTAAAAGTCAATTGTCTATGGCTATATTATTTTTGTTTTTGGTCTTTCCTTTCACTAAGATATATTCTCCAAGTAATGAACCCCTTCTCACCATTTATCCTAATCATGACTAGACAGTCTGGAACACAATAAATATTTGTTGAGCAAATGACATCTTGGAGCATAGTCCAAGGCCAAGGTTTCTCCAGTCTCACTATCTGTGTCAATCGAATTAAACTGATACTGTGGGTCTCAGACTTTAAAATATACCAATTTTAGGTACAACAAAACAACAGTTACTTCTTTTTCTATTTATTCCTTCTTGCCCCACATTTTGTTTTAAATGTTATCTATAAAACTGAAACAAATTTCCTGACAAAATTAAAACCAGAAATCAATAAAGATCCTACCAATTGTTCATGTTACTCAATAAACCAAAGAATTCTACTTAGTAGAGAAGGTCACTTCTCATTAAGGTTACCATAAATACATATTAAAGTATAATTGCTCAAAAGAGTATATATAGACAAACATGAAACAGAGATTCAGTAAAGGGTGATATTGCCCCCAGATATAAATTGTGTTGTGTGTAGGTACTAAGAAGTGTGTTTTTGGACTAAATATCTCACTTTCTCTTCCACATGTCAAAATAAATAAGATGGCTCCAAAAATGCTAGGAAACTCTTGAATTTTCAGAGGGATTACAGACTTGTGCTGACTACAAAATGAGCCAAGACAATACACTAAGCAAAGGAGACTAAGTAAACAAGAACAAATAAGATAATGTCACCAGTGCTCTCAATGAGTCACCCACAGGTACCTGGATCCTCCTGTCCTGAACTCTGGGAAGACAATGACCTTACATACCAAACTGAAGTCTTCTGGCTTGAAGACTGCTGGAAACAACAGGCAATGATGCCCTGACCAGTGTCTGTAGGTGATGACCCTTGAAGCTGGTATCCTGCAGCTTTCAATTAAAAAACCCAGGCAGTGAGAGCCATTCACAGGAAAGTCTATAGCCTGTTGTATGGACTAGGCAGTAACATTAGGCCCAGATGAAGTCACACATTGCTCCACCTCTCTACCATAATCCTAGATGATGACCCATTGGAAGATACCAAAGCAAACTCAGAACCCCTTCAACCTGACATAAATTAAAGAAGAGCTGTACACCATAATCTGAATTCAGGATGGCATATACCCAAGAAGCTGGCAGAGGGTTGCAAAACTAAACATTTTGCACTACTTTTGGATCTGCAAGTGCCCCCCTCAAACCCAACACCTAAGCAAGGACTCATCTTTGGGTATGTCTACTGATCCTCACTCTGACATTATTCCAGAACAAACCATGCATCATCTCAAGTTCACACTTTAGTTTATTAAAAGTGGAAAGTTAACTTGAAGTCACAAGTGAAGTGGACTAAGTCTAGAAGGTCACTCTACAGCCTGGGAGACTGTGACAATTGTTGGAAAGAATGTGGGCCTGAAAGCAGTAACTGTGTAGCACCTGAGCATTAATGATACTCTCCATGACTGAGTCCTTCTAAATGAAAAGTGTGAATGCATGGGGGAATGGGGGATCCAGCCAAGCTGTTCATGGACACCCCTCAGCCTACACAGGGCTGTCCATAACTGCATGTGTCCCCTAGTGCTTCAGCCACTCTGCTTGAGGAAAGATGTGGTGTCTTAGTCACTGTTCTATTGCTGTGAAGAGACACCATGACCATGGCAACTCTAATAAAGAAAATCATTTAGTTGGGGTTGGCTTATGGCCTCAGTGGTTTAAATCATTGTCATTATGGCAGGAAGCATGTCGGCATACAGGCAGAATGAGACATGTTACTAAAGAAGTAGCTGAGAGTTCTACATCAGTAGACAAATTGAATAGAAAAGGGTTGGGCATTGTTTAAGGTCGTGTATCAAAGCAGGCACTAACAGCCACATCCTTCACGACTACTCAGCAATGAAATAAGGAATTATTAAGTTGCTGTTTTATATCTGTGTCTGTACCTTCAAGAAACTGGCCATAACCAGCTAGTCAATCCAAAGCAGTGAAGTTCAGACCCTACAACAGCCTAGTTTTGTAGTCATGGTAACACCCTGCCCTGTACTGCCCAGGACCACACCACCCACGGTTCCTGAGCACTGGATACTTGCTAGTGATGCAGGCAGACTGACCTTCTCATTCTGTTTGGTTTTAGTTCATTTAAATTTATGGGGTGTGGGGGCAACAGCCTCCTTTGGACAGTAGCTGTCCCATGATATCCATGTACATTAAAGGAATGTAGGAATGTGTTTGCATTGTGAATTTGAAATATCTTTGGAAATACCTTCCATAGTATCAAGCTTTCAGTGAAACAGAAGCATTGGTTAAAAAGAGAAGGTTAAACTGCCTGAAATATGTCCCGTTATTTTGTGCAGGTTGCTACAGGAGTCTTCCCAAATAATAACACTGCATCTTCTTCCAAGAGAAAACCCAATGTCAGGTGAACCAGTGAAAGACTCAGATAACCCTGGTAATGACTGGTGATTTGGGGAGAGGTAGTGAAAAGAAATAATATAACTTTGCCACATTACAAGAGGCAGAAATGACAGTGGGAACTAGAACTTCTGTTTCTTGTTCACTATGAAAATCCATCCACAGGAACAGAGGTCAGGCAACCCAGTTTACTGAGTTCCAGGTACATGCATCTCTCTAATTAAAAGCACTGCTCCCAAGAACACACATTCACTAGACTGTGGCAACAGGCCTTACACACAGCAGAGAAGACACTGGAAAACTAACTCGACCCTCAAGCATCAAATTTCTAAAAATCGGGGAATGATGTTAATAAACTGGTGATCATTCTCACCCGCCATTCACACCATAAACAGTGCCTATGACATCTTCAGATTGAATACCCTGTGAAGTAACAATGGAAATATTATTTCTCAATTGCGCTTTACAGCATGAGATGAATTTTCCCACTTAAGGGTGCTTTGTTCCAGCAACAGATGAGTGAAAGAGAAAGTGCTCTGGAAATAGGACATTGCTGTCACAGAGCCCTAAGGCATGGGCCCTTGGCACTGGGCAGGTGCAGCAGTGGGAGCTACCAGCACAGTGAGGCGCTTGGTAGTGGGGTATTGAGTGCTGTGATAAATACACTTGGGGCTTAAACGATGGCATCTTGTTTTTGTGCAGTAAAGAATCATGCCACAAAACTACTAGAAGGCAATCAGGGACTCTGCCAGGTTGACCTACCTATGTGGTGATATCTGTCTTGCACAAATAAAGCCTGTCTGGTGTCAGATAATGGAGCTTGCCACTAGCTAACCATAGAGGTCTGGAGGTCTGTACAGACAGACAGGAAGTGGCATAGCTGGGCAGAAACAGGATATAAGCAGGGAAAACAGGAGATGGCTCTCTTCTCTGCTGAGATGCTTAGGAGGTAAGGTGTGCTGTGGCTTGCTCCTCTTCTCTGATCTCTCAGCATATCTTGACTCTGGCTTTTTATTATACAGACCAATTAAGAACTCCTCTTACAGACCTAAGGTTTCTGGCATAATGTTGAAAGTGCTAATTGGCTTTGGTCAATGCCACATGGTGAAACACAGGAAGGTAAAGACAGGCTAGAGAAAGAACACCACGTTCTGCAAGTATTGCTTCTAGTTCTGACTTGCCCAGTTAGGAAGCAAAACTGTTATATGTTTAGATTCTCCAACAGGTGAAAGACTCTCACAGCAAGAAAAGGTCTTGTGGTACCAAGACAAGGATGTGGCCACAGGGTCATTTGGAAGACCCCATAGGACACCTGCTCAGTGAAGAAGACTCTTGGTTTGAAGAACAACTCTAAACTCACTGCAGCTGTTCATGTGACCTATGTTATCTCAGGAAGAATCATGACAGCAGCAGTGGGGACAGGAGGGGGAGGGTGTCGGGAGGGGATCACTGGGACTCAGCAGGTCACTCCCAAGGCTTGGGAAGGAGTTGCCCAAGTTTGAGCCAAGGCAGGCAGGAACTGTTGAGAGAGGAACAATGCCTGTAGGGCTTGCTGCTTTCTGTACAAAGGCAAGAGGCTTAGGAAGGGGCCAAGAAGAAAACATGACCTACTTCTTATGAGGAAGAAAAGATGCTTCAGAAGGAAAAATCCCAGGGTGGGTGGATCAAGGAAACACAGAAATTCACTAGTAATCCGCCAACTTCTAAAGGACAGAGCAGGGACAAATCAAGACAGATTTCCTCTGCTGAGACACAAGAAGCTACCAAGATACAGAGACGATGCTTTGTTTTGTTCTGTTTGTTTTAAAATTCACACTTCTTTCAGTTAAGGGCAGAGCATCCACAGCTGAATCCATGGATAAAAATAGGTAGATAATGAGAACATGGACTTTCAGGCTCAGTGTTGTCAACTGATGGGTTTTTAGAGGCCTTGTTAGGACATGAGCATGTTTTACATGTAGAGGGTATATAACACAGTGGTCAGAAAGGAAACTGAGATAGTTTGTTATACTAAAGCCACCAGGTGGGCCACACTTCCCTGTACCTGTGTCCTGTACAGACTTTGTACTGGCCTTTGTCATGGGTGTAGTTCTGAACAATACAAATCAGTAATCATTATGACAAAAAATATTGATATACTGTCTCTGTATTCTGCACATTGCCTTCTGGAATTCTGGTACCTATGTGTGGAAACCTGGCCCAGGTGAGCTTCCTTGTGATTGAATCCCTTCAGGAGAGAAGGGTCCAGCCACCTCAAGGTGAGGTTGCTGAATGACCTCCAGCCCCCAGCTATGTTCTAATTGGGCACTGTAATGTGTAGTTTTCCTCTGGTTTGGTTTTTCCCCACCAGCCGCTTGGGCTCTGCCACAGTTGCAGTCCCCAAATAACACACAGGAGGCTATATTAATTATGAAGCTGTTGGCCGTTTGCTTGTTTCTTACTGGCTAACCGATAATTGTTAATCTAAGTATTTCTCTTATTGAAGAAAAAGGTCTGGACATCTTACTTCTCTGGCGAGATACATTGTCTCTCCCTGTGTTTCTCTTTCCCAGAATCCTCCTCAACTCCTAGTCCCACCTATCTTGCTTCCCTATTGGCCAACAGTGCTTTATTGACATATACACAGGACTTCCCCATCAGGGTACCATGGTGTAAGATGGCTTCTGTGAAACCTGAGAGGGTACTGGCAAATACCCCAGGCCTATAGTGGAACACAGAGTAATTGAAACACTTTAAAGCAGCACTAGAAGAAGCTAGCAGAGGTGAGTGACCTCTTCACAATTTAGGGTGCAGGGGTCGTTTTTTCAACAATAATCCCATGTGTACTCAAACCCCTCATTATGCAGAGTAATAATTCATTAAGAATAATGTCTTAATATAGACAGGATCTGAAAATTTTGCTTCCCGTGAAATCTTTGTGAGAAGACGCACATCAATAAATAATGAGGAATTCAACTGAGAAGGAGGAAGGCAAGGGTTCCAGGAAAGAAATATGTAACCCAGAAGGGAAACATGTGAATAAGTAAATCCCCAGGACGGCTATGAAGCAAACCCCCATGAGAACAGCAGTTCACAGGCCTAGCTCATTAGAAGAGGAAGACAGAAGACTCCTACTGGGTGTCTGTGAGAAAATAATATTTCAATATGTTCAGAGGAGACTAACCTTCTGTCAGGGAGGGGAAGCATGCGTCAATTAAGAGTTCTTAGAAACCTAAATGAATACAGAAAAATTATGTCTATTTCAGGGAAAGGTTTCTACAAAAGATACAAGAACCACACTTTATGGAAATAATCATAAATAAATCTTCGGTTTAAAACCGAAGAAGGAGAAATTTGCAGTGTGTATGTAGTGTGTGTGTGTGTGTGTGTGTGTGTGTTGTGTGTAGTATCTGTGTGCTATCTGTGTCCTGCTGTATAAATGAATTTCCGCAAAGGGGGTGGCCACTGATGAATGCTGTCTCTATGTTTTACACATTATAGTTATTGATATAGCTTATGTGAAAATATCAAAAGAGAAATAGGCATGGTTAGTTTATGAGGTGTGTGGGTAATGACCTTTGGAAAACTCAGATAGAAGGTTGGAGGTGGTCACCTCTTTGGGTGGGAAAGAGAAAAAGAGCGATTGTTGCTTCTGTTACAAGGTTATAGCAGTCCTTAGTACCAAAGGCGGTAGGCATAGCAAAACTTCTCTTCATAAATCCAAAGGAAATGTGACTAGCCAAACAGCTGTGTTTGTGATCGAGACTCATGATCACTACAGAAGTTAACCATATTTATTTTTTGGGATCATATGATTTAAGAGAATGTTTTATGTGGATGGGTCAGAAATAATTGATGGAAACATGTACACATGGAACCCAGAGTCCAGGTGAAAACGTACAACAGTCGTGGCAGCCACCACATGGCACGCCCTCCTGCCTTACAACCCCCATCATCAAATGAGATCATTTCAATTAAATAAGTGTATGTGGCAGCATTATGGGCTGTCACCCCTTCATTTTCTAAATTGCTGTCCCCAGGACGGAGGTCAGAGAACAGAAAGAACGTCTGCTGCAGAATAAATCCAGAGCTTTCTGGGCCATTGTCCCCACACCTGTCATAATGCTCACTGGCCTTCACAGTCCCCTCTTGGAATGGCTGCCTGCCTGGCCCCCTGCTTCCTAAGAAGGTCAGCCAACTTGTCAGGCATTTGCAAAGCATGGACTTGTTGACTCACATAGCTACCTACCATTCCCACAAGACACTGTTCTCCTGAAAATATTATTTAAGGAGGCAGATACAGACAACAAAGAATGATACATCCATTAGTGAGAAATATAATTTATAACAGCAGTGCTCAACATTCCCAATGCTGTAGTCCTTAATACAGTGCCTCATGTTGTTTGGAGAAATTTTAATTGATTCTACCACACCATCTCCATTGACACCAGGACTCAATCTCCCAACCCAAGATTCTGTGTTTCCTCCCACCTTGCTACATGCCTTCAAATAGAGGGTGTGTAGACAGGGATGTGACCAGTTCATCTCACAGATTTCCACTGCTGACCTAGTTCTAGAACATGAAGGAAAGGTTTGTCAAGACTCACTTGAACAAGTGAGTTGCTGGTGATTAAATGATTCATTCAATCATGACTGCCTTGAGATGAGGACATAGAACAATCCGGGACCTGGGGTACTTTATCACCAGTACTTGGCCAAGGAAGTAACTAATGGAGGTGATGTCTCCAGTGAGGGGTTTGTCATGTTTATTCAAAACCTCAAAGAGAAAGCTCAGTACTTCATAATTACAACCCTTTGTTGTAGACGTCAGTCACGTAGCTAATATAGATTAGGAAAGTTCACTTCTCTGCACTTAGTTGTGTGCTGCTTGGCCACTGATCCATTAACTGGCGTGAAATATAAAATGCAGAAGTATTTGCTGTTCTTGCTAAGATCATTCATTTTAATTTCTTCCATTTTGTGTGCGGTGAATTGCCTATGGCCTTTCTTTTCTATCATTTTAAGCACCAGGATTTCACCCCAATGTTCCTTCACTGTGTTGTACAAATTTTTTCCATAATATAGTTTTATTCACTGAAAGATACTTTCTAATTTTTTTGGCTTACTTGAAATTTAAAACTAAACTCTTAATTTCCTGAGATCTGTCAGTTTCCTATTTAATTTTTTTAATTATTGATTATCATCAGAATTAGCTGATGGCCCAGAAAATCTGTGATTCCATTTGTTCCATTCTAAATCCTAAATGTACTTGTGTTTTAAGATCTAAGACACATCCAATCTCTATACAGTTTCCTCCATATTGTTTCTTGTTTCGTTGTGTTGGTTTTTAGGAACAACACTGTTGTGCATTTTGCTTGAGTATATCGCTCTTAAAACGATCTTTTATTGTCTCTGTCTTTTATTGTCTCTGAGTTTAGAATTCCTCAGTTTGGTCCTAGTCCTCAGAGGACTAGTCAGCCTCAGGGTGATCTCCAAGTTTGTTTAGCCACTTTGGATACCAGTTGGAAGAGTAGGTGAGGCTCAGGCTAAGGTGAACTGTGGTAAATGTTTTCATGCCACATTCTATCTAGCTGCTCTGTAGTTATTGAACGTATCAGATTATGACCTACATCTCAAGACATCTTGTCCTGGGCAACCTGAGAGCCACAGTTACAGTCACTAGTTCTTGGATGCTATTTAATCCATTGTTTTTACTACTGTTTTCCTTTAAGAAGATTTGTTTGAAATACCTCATCTGCCATATGTAGGATTGAGTCTCTAATAATTTTTATATAAAACGTTATCATGAAGCCCTACTCTCATTAGATGTATTCCTTTGTATTTTATGAATTTACCGTTGCTGTGACTGTTGACTAAATCATATTATTAGCTGTTTCAATCATCATGAAAACATGCTTTTAGGAAACTCATGTACCCAACAACCTCGCACTAATCTTATTTTTATATAGTATGTTGTTTCTAGGTTGTTTTGAATTTTATATGGAGTCAACATTTTTATTTGTAAATAAGATGTCTGATACAATTTTGTTGAGTCATATTGTTTATTTTCTTTTTATTTATTATGATACATTTATGGCACCCAAAGGGAAAATGTGAAGAATTCAGACCCTTGACAATAAGAAGTTTTACTTTTCCCAGATTTGATATATATATATATGTATATATATATATATGTATATATATATATATAACTAGCCCCATAATTCATCATAGAACACAAATATAGATTTTTCAATGGATTTTCTGGTAAAGAATTCATACTCTGCTTCAAGCTTCTTCACAATGTTTAAGTCAAGAATGCTCACAAGACTTTGAAATCTTCTCTGCACCTGCTACAGCAATTAGCTTCTTTAAATCATTAACCTGTCAGTTCCCACCAGAGGATAGTTTGGTATTGAGCCATGAATACCTCACATAGACACACCCAATTTGATCATTTTTAGGTACCACCAAATTAAAGTCATAGTTAGAATTCTTACACTATTTTTCACAGATGAAGTTTACTAACTTTATTTCAGAGTGAAAACAATTTTTAAATACTAACCTAATCATGGGTATTGCTGAGACCCCTCCCTTTGGCCATATTTGTCATCAAATTAAGTATTGAATGAAAGCAGAGTTGGGGTTAAAGAAAAAAAGTCAATAATAGAAAAGAAAAACATGATGTTAAAAGGGCCCAGTCATTGTTATGAAGCCTTCGTGTCACCAGGTCATGATGTGGCTTCCAGGGAAGGAAGTTCTTCAAACTGGAGTCATCATTTCTCAAAAAGTATGAGGTTGCTCTGAAGGCAGGGTTTCAATGAGTCCACAAGACCCAAGATAAATGATAAAAAGGTATTCATTAGGGAAGCACTTACACAGATAAGAGTAAATAACCGCCACAGTCTTCCTTCTCCAGAAGATGCAGTCTCTGCCCTTCCATGCTCTTGCCAGAACCCTAGGGAGCAAACCAGCCCCTCCTCTTCCTTATAAGGGTTCATGTCTGCACCTGAGGCCATGCCCCTAGGATGTGGCCACCACTGCAAGTCCACTAGCAAAGCAAGATGCCACTGCATTGCTCCACAGTTATGAGATATGCTGGGTGTTAGGGGTTGCATCTTAAACCTTCTCCAAAGGACTATGTGCCAGCAGGTGTTTGGACCTTTTAGAGGGAGCTTGGAAGGAAAAAGGAAACTCTCTCTCTCTCTCTCTCTCTCTCTCTCTCTCTCTCTCTCTCTCTCTCTCTCTCTCTCTCTCTCTCTGCTGCTCCCCAGACTCCATCAGGTCAGTGGCTTCACTCACTGTGATTCCCACATCACCTTCTGCCTCCCCACAGTCTCCACAGCATCTGAGTCAGATCATCATGGATCTGTCCATTTGCTCCGAACTGAACCTTGTTCTGCTTGTAAGTCATTCACCTCCAGTAATTTGTCATAGTGACAGAAAGATATATACTCTTGGGAATTTTTTCTTTATTTCCCATTTTTTAGTTTCATAAATTTTATCACCTTAAAAATCTTGCAACTCAAAAAATAAGCACACACCAAAATTAACCAGCAATTTGAAGCCAGGGAGCTTCACAATGGATTTTACACTTTCATTATTGAACAGATTTTTATGCACCTATCCACCATCCAAAACAAACAAACAAACAAGCAAACAAACAAAAAAATAGTGCAGAATTAAAATTAGAAAATCATTTGGACGTATATCCTCTTTCATAGCTTGTGTCCATCACCTGGATTTAGTTCTTCCTTATCCTGACTTCATTCTCTCTTTTCTTCATGTTATCCTGTCTCATACATACATCTGTTTACATGTATACATATGCCATTTGTCTCAACTCAGCCTATGAGGAAGAACATTTGTTTGTATAAAAATATATACAAGTGTATATTACTAAAATGTAATGTGCAGGCTGGAGGAAGAGGTTGGTCAGTCAAGTGCTTGCCATGCCAGCATGAGGACCTGAGCTTAGATGATTCCCAGCGCCCATGAAAACGGTCAGGCAGGATGGCCTAGCGAGTGCTTATAATCACATGTTAGGGAGTGAAGACAAATCCCTGGGGCTCACTGGTCAAGCATACTGGGTGAGTCCTTGGTTCAGTGAGAGACTCTGTCAAAAACCCAGGTGAGCTTCTAAGAAAAGACACCTGAGGTTGACCTTTGACATCCACAAATGTCTACATGCATTGGAGCATTCACACACACACTCACAAGTACACATACACACACACACACACACACACACACACACTCTCTCTCTCTCTCACACACACACACACACACACACACACGCAATGTAATTCGTGCTTCAGAAATTTCTGCATCTCAGGAATACTTTTACATTTTAGATCACATATATGTGCATATATATATGATTATACCTTAATTTTTTATTATTCTGTTAATGCATTTTGCTCCTTTCCTTGCATATTTTTGTATGTGGAAGCTGTAGATTTCCATATTTTATAGATTCCATTTAACAACTCGTTTTGTTGCTGCTTGTAATATCTCACATAAAAACATGTTTCTATAGCCACCAGCATTCACTATTATTGCCTTCTTTAACCCTATTATGGATTTTTCTTTCTCTTATCCAATTGTGTTGGCCATAATTTCAAAAAAACCACATGGGTGCTGGCAACCCAAGAGAAACAAGAGTCCTTGTCCCTGTTCCTCCTGGAGTTAAATCCAAGGCTGGAGCTCATGGTGGAAGAGCTGAGGAGGGGTCAGCACAGCCACCCTGCTTTCCTGTCTGTCTGAGTCACTTAGCTTATCACTGGGTTTGTCCATGTCTTGCATAGTCCTAAGTCTGTCTTCAAGGCCATCTTTTTCTGCAGGGACTGGACCCTGTGAACAAGCATTCACTGACAAACGGGAGTAGAGTCCAAACAGAAGTCTATTTGTGTAAACTAAGTCATGGAGGCGGAAGGCCAGTGACATCGGCCTGTGTATCCTCCGTGGCTGCCTGTGCCTGCGGCAGAGATGAAGGATTGCACAGACCCTGCATATGTGCATCACTCACAAGCTCTACCTACTGCCTCATCATTTATAGAGGAAGTCTGCAGCCCTGAATTTTAACAAGCAAATTACCTGAAATGAAGATCTAGCTAAATACCTAGGGATGGGGCATGGTGCTTATCTGGTATGGTTCTCTGGTACCTTCTGGCTTAACCAAAGGGGCCATATCGCTTTTTCTTTTTCCTTCCAGAGGATTCTGAATCTCCCCATATGCCCTTTTGCTTTTTCTGGGGACTTTGTCTGCAATTTGACCCTGGAGTGGGCCATCACCAGGAGCAGACAGGCAGGCTAGGGGCTGAGGGCCTCGACTCTCTCCAGGAGTACCTTTCCCCACACTCAGAGGCACTTGGCACCACACCAGCATCTTCCTGTCCTGCTGTGTGCTCTGGGAGCTGGCTCCAGGTCTAGTTAATGCTGCCCTATGGCACTCCCATGACCAAATTAGTCCCGGTGGTGTCAAGCCTGCCTGGCAACCATCAGTAGCTGGCCTTTCCTCTACAGGGAGTGTTTACCTGAGAAAGTGCAGGCCCACCCTGGGAAGGCCCCAGAGGGGGTCACTGTACTGCCAAAAGGAGTCTGGGACACAGAGACAGGCCACTTAGAAGTTAGAAGGCTAGAAGCCAAGTCACATGGATGCTTCCTCAAAGACCTCCAGTCACAGATGCAAGCCTGCCCTCCCAGGGGCTTCCTTAGAGAGAACCTATAGTCCCAGAGCAGGAATCACCTTTTGCTACTATGCCTGTACCCAATCAGTCACTGCTTACATGTTCTTTCTTAAGTAGTTTCTCGAATCTTAACAGGAAGGCTAGGTGGATAGTGGATTGATTATCCTTAGTGTTTACAACACTTTCCAACATTTGCTTGACAAGAAGATTGAATAGGAGCCAAACAAAAACAAAAACAACATAAAACAAAACAAAAAATCCCCCCAAACAAAAACAAACAAACAAACAAAAAGCCCACTAAATAAAAGCTCCTGTGGAAGAAGGTGACTAATGAGAGACAGAGCCATAGTCTGTTACTGTATTCACTGTTTTATCATCCATGCAAAACTGGGGTGGATGTGTGTGTGTGTATGTGGGGGGGGATGAGCGTATGTGGAGTCATGGAAGTAAGTGTGTGAAGTGTGTGACTGTGTGTAAGTATGCGTGTGGGAATGTGAGGTGTGTGTGTGTGTGTGTGTGTGTGTGTGTGTGTGTGTGTGTGTGTGTACATATCATGCAACATCATGATCTCTAGTTAATCTTAATTTCCCCATCAGTGTGGGAGGCCAATGCTAGAAGCCAAAACTGAGATGTTTCATGGTCTTGCTGAAGAGCTGGCTTGGTGGTGACTGGTAAGGTTTGGTTTGCTCCAAGACGGAGAAACAAAGCAGAGGCTCGTGGTGAGGCTGTGATGGAGACACTCAACTATATGAGAACAATGAGAACCCTAGGCTCTGTAGCAATTCCTCCTAAACATCGGCAACTCCAAAGCCCATAGCCAACAGGACTGAGCATACACATCATTCTTGTCCTGTGAATTTTACCCACCCCTCACCCAGTGCTATAATGAAATGGTGAGATTCCCAAGGAGGTATAACCTGTGTCTACCTCTTCCCTAGAGAACAAATGAGGTTCTTAGGCTTACTACAGAGTGCTCAGTGAGGAGTCAGGAGGGAGCACTAGGGAGAGGGGAGCACTAAAGGTGCCCAGAATAATGATGGTTTCCCCAGATCCACATAGATCTTCCCTTGTTTTCTCTACTCCTTCCCCAAGCTTCCAAGTGCAATTAAGGCAGAATTACATACAAATGGATGGAGGTAGTGGTGGCTTGAAACTCAGATGAGCATCCCACAACCCTCCTTATCCTTCTTTCTATGAGGGAATGGTAGCCATCAACAAGCTTGATTGTGATTGGCTCTTTTCAATAGGCACAGATTAGCTGCTGAATGAAGATGGTGGTTGTTGCGCTAGGAGGACTGCATTCTGGAATGAAGGGGAACTGCTCCGTAAACACCCTAGCGGAGGGCTTGTCTGTAAGTGTAGAGCTACATTTCACGGCAGCTTGTTCACCTACCATCTGACTTTGGATATCTACAAATAGCTCGCTCTCCTTGTGTGTGGGACTCCTACCTGGTGTGAGCTTTCCCAGCTATGCTGCATGCAACCATTTTGGCTCAACCTTTAAAGGAGACTCCCAAAATTGGGAAGGTTCTGGTTCCAGTGACTGATGAAAAGCTCCTTTCCCACGAGCAGTCTGAGCTTGGCTGAGCTCAAGTTTTTGGCAGAGGTAAGGCTGGCCTTGGGGTTTAACCTGGCACGACCTCACTTTTTACCCTCCAGCACCTACACCTGTTGCCCTTCCAGCTTCAGGGTTTGTGACCCTGGTTTACAGTCACTGGGTACTTCTCACTCTGGGTTCCAAGACAACAAAGTCTCCTTGAATGCCCCAAACAACATTGCCCGGGACTTGGTTAGAAACACAAGGCTCCTGTTGAGTCAGAAACATGGTTGGAGGACAAAAGAGTGTGGATTAACAGGTGTGGGAAAGTGTGAGGGCCTTTGTAAAAGCAATGAGGAAACACAGACATATGAGCCCAATGAGCCATGAGATATAGGGAAGATACCACCCCAGTGAGTGAACCATGACATCAGAGGGGTGGTCAGGGACCTTCAGCTCTATTATGCATGTCTATGTTCTAGAAGACTTTCAGGATCCCAGAATATCCAGAAGAACTTTGAGGTTGTTGCTCATAAGGGAAACATCAGGAGTCAAAGGCCATGGACATAGGGTCCAGGTGAGTGTGACCAGCTAATTCTGTCACAGGTGAGTCTAGTCAGCTAGATGATCCTAAAGAGTAGCATATTAAAGTTGGAAGGCATCTGAGAGTATTCCAGCCACCCTTGCTATTGGAGAAACTGGGTGCACATTAAAACAGGATGTTGGCTATGATCATGGCAGAGTCAGCACAGAACAGGGCTTCATGCTGTCCGGAATGCCAGTCATCTCTCTCCACATCCGCTTGCTTAGAAAAAAAGATGTGAAAACAACTTCATTCCAACTGCCTGGTCCACTGTCTCGAGCACACTTCCAGTGAGCAACCAGCAAATGCTCTCATTCTGTCTTTAGAGAAATGTCAACCTGAAGCGTAACTCCCAAATCCTGAGAAAACCAGACATTTCCTTTCCCTCTCCCAGTCCTCACTGAGGCAAGCCAGGAGCTCTCCCTGAACCCTTACCTGCCTTATCTCCTATTGTGCTGTAGGCTACACCCTTGGTAGACTCCCATATCTACTTCAGAAACAAATCTGTGTCTTAATGAGGTTGAAAAAGCCACTTCCAAGGGATTTATACGACTGGCTTCCCAGGAAGATGGGAAACAAGCTGCCTAGCCATATAAATACAATTTTCATCCTTCCTATTAGCATCAAAGATCTCTTTGTCCTGTGGGTTCTGTAACCAGAATCTTGGGGTGCTCTGGGACTCCTTGGACAGGGATGTGTGAGCGCTCACTCTTTTCCCCTATCCATCTGATCCAATCCAATCTACATTCTGTCTCCCAGGATATCTCAAAATATCTGGCTCATTGCTGGTTCCCTTCCATATGTTTAAGTACAGTTATGTATTCTCTGCCAATTCAATGGGTGCTTGCAGAATGAGAAGCAGTTACAATGTTCAGTCCACTTTCTCCATCCAGAAATCTGGGCGGATTTCAGAGGCTTTGCATGCAGTTCTTAAATATTATGCTGAATCAACAAAGAACGTGTCGCCAAACTTAAAGTCTTGTGCAGTTGGCTGCTTCTCCACCATAGCTCAGAACAAGGGTATACAATACAGCGGTATGGCATATAGAGAGTTTTAAATTTTCCTTGAATTATAACAGATATTGAGAAAAATATGCAGAGACAACAGGGCTGAGTTGGGTCATTTGGTAATCCGAACCCATCTAAGTATCTGGTACTCAGACCATGAAAGAGAGTTGTACCAGCAGGAGAGGAGGCTAGCCCTGGCCTGGGGCCCACACACTTCCTCCCCGAACTACTCACTCAGCCCACTTCCAGCCTGCAGATTCATGTGTTCATGCCAATGCAACGGTACAGTGTGTTCTCTTTGTGTTCTCTTGGCTTAACTCAACATTACTTCTGTAAGACTTTTCATGTTTCATGTATGAGCTTGTTCATTTTCATTTCTACTTAGTTTTCAACATACAAACGAACCATGAATTTGCCTTGTGTAGTCACATTTGATATACCATTTGTTCTAGTTTGGTGTCTGCTGCTGTGGTAAACCAAAAGTAACTTGGGGGAGGAGACGGGGAGGGGAGTGTTCATTTCATCTTACAGCTTACAATCCACCATTGATGAAGACAGCCAAGGCAAAACTTATGGAAGGAGCTTGAGGCAGAAATCATGGAGAAATGCCACATACTGGCTCACTCTCTGTCTTGTCTTTAGCTCCCTTTCTTATACAGTCCAAGCACACCCACCTAGGGATGGCATCATACACTCCCATCAGTCAAGACAATGTTTCACAGACATGGCCACAGGGCTGGTAGAGGCAATTATGCAATTAAAGTTCCCTCTTCTCAGCTGTCTCTAGGTTGTGTCTTGTCTGCAAGAAAACTAGCCTGCACAATGTCATAGAGATGTATCTCACAAACCATACAACTCACCAATTTCAAGATTTTGAAGGGCCACGTGTTGTCATTTCACTTAGTTGTATTCTCAGGAGTTGGTTAATATACTCATGCTAGCTTAATAATGAGGGTTCGAGGGGTGGTTAAGCTGCCATCCAAAGTGGCTGAACCACTGTACACCCCACTGGCAATGGCTAAGAGGTTTGATTTCTCAGCACTGGCAGCAACACTTGATATTGTGAATTTCATAATTAGTAGTTTCTTGGCCTGGATTTGATGTGTGCTTCCATGATGACTCATGATAATGAGACCCTTCTGTGTTTAGTGACTGTCTTTCCTCTTGGACCAATATCTACTAAAATCCATTATCTATTTGTGTGTGTGTGTGTGTGTGTGTGTGTGTGTGTGTGTGTGTGTGTGTGTCTTCAAGTGCTTGCACCTTGATATGTGTATGGATATCAGAGGATAACTTGAAGCACATGATTTTCTCCTTCTGCCATGTAGTTCATGAGGATCGAACTGAGATAATCAAGGTTGGGTGCAAACATCATTTCCCTCCTAGACAGCTCACTGCCTCCCCCAAATCGTTTTATAGACTTGTTTTTATTTTATGTGCAGGAATGTTATATATATATATATATGTGTGTGTGTGTGTGTGTGTGTGTGTGTGTGTGTGTGTGTGTGTGTATCATGTGTGCCTGGTGTCCAGAGAGGCCAGAAGAGGACACTGTATTCCCCCCAGAACTAGAGATACACATGATTATAAGCCACCAGGTGGGTGCTGGAAGCTGAACTCTGGATTTTCAGCAAGTGCTCATGCTGTATCTCCAGCCCCCATCTTGACTCACTGCATAAAGCTGCACATGTAATAAATATTGGTGCTTATTAAACTAGTGATGAATTAATAAATGTCAAACCTCAAGAAGGGAAAAATTTTCCTAGTACTGATCATCTGTGTATTTGCTTGGTGGAGCTGTTCGTATTCAGTGAATGCCAAAACTCAGTAGCTGGTGTGAAGTACTATGTCAGTTGTGTGCCATGCTGTTGAGAGACAGGTGTGGTGGGACCTAACCTTGCTGTGTACTGACACAATGAATTCAAGTGCATTGTGGCTTCCTGTAAGCAGTCAGCCATGAGAGCCTCATGTGATCCTCATGCAACCCAAACAGGTACATGCTGAGGCTCACCCCAGTTTCCCGATAGAGTAACAGATATAGGTCATGATAAGAATAGTCAGGGAGTTCATGTTCAGTGTCTACACCTTAAACAGGCAGGGCAGTTGTCTTACTCTGTGTAGCAATGGCTGGATCTATTAAAATTGCCCATTTTCATTTTTGATCTTTTCCTAGAGAAAAGGAGACCAAGTCTTTTTTTCTTTCTTTCTTTCTTTCTTTCTTTTTTTTTTTTTTTTTTTTTTTTTGGTTTTACGAGACAGGGTTTCTCTGTATTGTTTTGGAGGCTGTCGGTCTAGCCCGGCCTTGAACTCACAGAGATCCGCCTGCCTCTGCCTCCCGAGTGCTGGGATTAAAGGCATGCACCACCACCGCCCGGCAAGGAGACAAAGTCTTAATGGGCAAAAGTCACATTTTCCAAATCTTTTTGGAAAATCCAGATGGAAAGTCCTGACTTTTATCTGTTTGTTTCAGACTAGTGAGCAGAAGATTAAAGATCCATTTGGTTATGACCAAGCTGTGCATATCTGGGTAAATCTAAGGGAAACTATGGAAGCCTATAAGGGTCTAAGCACCAAAGACAGTGTTCTCGTCTCTTCTGTGCATCCCTGGTGTCCAGTTAGATAGCAGTTGCTCAGTAAAAAATAACCCCTCCGTTAAGTGATTGAGATGTGTACTATGTGGTATTTTATAGTATGGGCTAAATATGGTATGTTCATGGCCTGCCCACTTGTGGACATGGATGCCTTGAGTCCAAAATGTAGACTAGTTCTTAGCAGTAGTCTCACGCAAACCTCCGTATGGAATAATCATATGGCATATAAAAGGATTTGAATTTGCCTCTAGCATGGTAACTTCACAGTCATTCCAGAATGAAGAGAAGATTAAATAGAAGGTGGGGAGGAGGATGAAGTTGCTGTGTCAATGGATGGAGAAAGTTACCCAGTCTCCAGGGAGAGTTTAACAAAATGTGGTCCTGTAAGGTATGAACACAGTACCTAGCGTCATAGTCTGAAGGCACATGTGGGTAGGAGTGAGCTGTATGAGTTGTGAGATACTGGATCCGAAGTCATGCAGCACGTTATTCTATTAAGTCTTGCTTCCATGGCATCCCCTGTGAATATGAAAGTTAGTAAATTTAACTGTGCATGGACTTTCGGAAGCTTACAGCTGGAGAACAAAACATGATTGTCTTATTTGAAGATTTTTTCAGAAGAAGCAAGATGGTCAAGAAAAACTGGGAACACTTCTCTTTGGCTGGAGTCTTACAGCCTGTGAGGAAGATCCAGAGAAGGCGAATCCTGCATGTGCATGGTCCTTGTGCCCTCTCAAGGCTGCCATTTGTCTGCAGGCTGCCGAAGTGGATAGCCACATTTCTATTAAGCCTCTTATCTCACGAGGCTTTCCATTTCTTTGTTGCCTGCTTCAGTCGCTAGTGTGGCATAGTCGGAGCCACTTGATTAACAGATGAAACATCCTTTGACTTGATCTCTAACTCCATCACACATTCACCCCATGGGCTTATGGCAAGCCACCTATCTATCAGCTGTGGTCTCCTGTCTATGCCCCAACAGAAAGGACCAAATAGCAGACAGTTGTGTGCAGGGCTCAGCAGTCGTGTGTGGGAGCCCTGGCACGTAGCAGGCACAGAGTGAAGGGAGACGCTGTGCTGGAAATTCTAGGGCACCGTGCAATGAGTTGGCCTTTGCCTTGACGTCTCCTGGTTTCTAACAAATCGCCCTCTCATTTGAATCTTCGGTCTCAACTGTCTACGTGGTACAGGGATGAGCTCATTGCATTTCCACTTGTGAAGCTCTTTTAAGACACGTCAGCCTGGGACGGCACCGACTCCTTGTGTTCCGATGGCCCCGTGCCAAGGCAAATGTTTAGGCTTGGCGGAGTGCTTGACAAGTTGTACTCGGTGAGAGTTCTGTGCTTTAAAGAAAGGCAAGCCCCGGAGCTTTCTTTGGGGGGTGGGGGTGGGGGTGGGCAGAGAAGCTGCTTTCTCAGCAAGCATGTAATAGCCATACAGGTGCACTGCCTCCTGGTGACATGATGTGCACATTTGACCCACAGAGCCTGGCGAAGCCATCCCTGGGAGAGCCTGGAGCAAGTGCGGTGCAGAGTATGTTGCAGCCCTGTTTGACTTGGCTGTGGTCCCTGCCAACCTGGCAGTGAGCATAGCCCAGAGAAAAACAGCCTTGACATTGACTCTGGTCATTGCAATGCTCCAGGCCACCTGTGGGTTTCACAACCTCCTCTCTGTTGCCCACAGCATCCTGGCCACTTTAATTTGTGTTCCCAGAAAAGAAAGATCCCATTGCTCTCTTGCTCTGATGCTTGGTATCCGGTCCAGGTCGACGCCTAAAGGCACTCACCTGTGTACACCTCCTGGTGCCGGCACTGGGCCAGCTGTACCCTCAGAAGTCTTTGTTCATTCCGGTCTCTCTCCTGTTTCCAGGCATCAATAAATACACAAGTTCTATTGCGATGGGGGAAGAAACGAACGTTCAGTAAGCACCTGCCCGGAGCCAGGTGCTTTCACACACAGTGCCTCGCTAATCCTTGCAGCAAGGCTATAGGCAAGAAGTTAATACCTATATTCATTTGATAAAGAGGGTTAGCTTCTGAAGGCTTAAGCAACCTGGAGGCAGAGTTCATCGGTGTCGCCCGGATTCGCCCCCAGTCAGCCGAGTCTCAGTTTGTGGTCTTTGACTTTACTGTGATGCCTCCTACTGTGTTCTGGAAAGAGCAGTACAGGTGGCTTTTGAGGAGTCCTGACATTGCCGTTTTTAGATGAATCATTGCTTCTCATTCAATGGTTATAAAATGAAGGAGTAGACAGGTTGTCTCTCGGAGTGCTTTTGATGTGAACGTGTTGTGTATTACACGCATGGGCCTATCAACACTAAATGTAACATGTGTGGAACAACTACCTTTGTCTCCAGTGATCAGTCTGTAGTCTTGAAATGTTGCCTGCCTCTCTGCAGAGATGAGCAAAGCTGTAGTCCTGACAGAATTCTACTGCGGGCTCCATGGTGGAGGGTATCACGAGGCCTTTCTATCCCATGAGAAACAGCATAACAGTCCAGTTAATGAGGACCATTTCATATTTTTAAAACAGACCATTGCATGACATTCAGCTCAGCATTGCCTTCAATAATGACTCTACTCTGATGTGTACAAATGAAAGAATACACACCGAAGCCCCCAATATTTGGCCATACAGATTTGTGCAAGGGTAGCAATGGGAATGACTGGAGAGGAGACCATGTGCTAGGCATAATGGTAAATGGACACTTTCACCTGCATAACAGCATTAGCAGAGAAAGCAGACCATGCTCCCATTTTACATCTGGGTAAACTGAAGCCCAGCAAGTTCACATACTCAGGTTTTCGTGAGGGGAAGGCTGGAGCTGAACCCCGTTGGGTGCTCTAGGCAGGAGACTGCCTGGGCTCCTTGGCTCCAGTCCTCAGCCCCTGGTCTCAAAGACTAACACACGAAAGCTGCAGCGATGAAATCTGTTCTTCCCTTTGAAACAGAAAGAAAACCGGAGGCTGCTGAGTAGGCATGGCATGCTGGCCTTGTGATGTGTGTCCTTTGAAGTCATTCTTGTAGCTCACCTTGTTTTTGTGATATATTGAGTGAACCATGACTGAGGAATCAGGAAAGGCCCTTTGTGTAGGGAGCAGAAGTTTTGACTCCCTGTGGTCCCACTGTGGAGCAGGTCAGTGTTTCCGGGCTGCCACACTTCCCCACCCAGTGACTGCTTCCTCGTTTGTTTCTGGCATGGAAATGAATCTGCTACCAGTCAAGTGCAGCACACCTATCCCTTCTGCTCTCCAGACGCTAGTGCAGGTCACTGTAGAAAGTGGAATCTGAACACCCCAGTGTCCTTTCCCGCTGCCCCATGAGTGGGTGTTGCAATTACAGGCATCAAAGCTAAACAGAAAGGCATGTTCTGCCCTTCCATGCAGATTCTTGTACTTGTGACACATCAGAGTGGAGACATTATTGAAGGCAAAGGAAGACCACAGGAGGAATTGCCAAGCTGCTGATGTGATTGGTCTGTTGAAAATGCACCAAACTACCAAAAAGAGGCCTCCAGGAACACATTCAGGTAGACATCTTGGAATAGATTTAATTTATGGAATCAGCTTGCTATTAAAATCAGGTTGACTCAACCTCAACAAGATAGCTTATAGTTTTAAGGTAACCACTTTTAAGAGAGAGAAAGGAGTGGGAGAGAGGAAGCCGGAGAGAGAGAGAGAGAGAGAGAGAGAGAGAGAGAGAGAGAGAGAGAGAGAGAGAGAGAGAGAGAGAGAGAGAAGAGAGAGAGAGAGGAAGCAGATTCAGGCTGTTGCAAATGTAGGAGGCATTTCTCGGCATTCCGACCCTCTCCCCAGGTGCAGCAGGAGAAGTGTACGTCTGGTGTTTAAACCTCTTTTTACACAGGCTTCTTCCCTCCCACCGTCGTTGACTGTGATCACGTGTGTCTCTAACCTCTACTTACTTACTAAAATGCATGACAATCTGTTCAAAGGAACACAAGCTAATCCCATTTTAAAATTAGGCAATTGTCAAATTGCTTCAAGCTGCTGAAGAATGATGGCAGACAATCTTCTAGGCTGCTTCTAGCCCCTTAGATTCCCAGGTTTGACCCCGAATCATCCACTTTCTTAAATCATCAAGGGAAAAAATTAATGGGAAATAGCAGGTTTTAGAGTTGAAATGGAGACCCCACGTTGCCCACTGATTTAAGAAAGTGCGAGCCTTTGGAAGTTGTTTGAACACAGGTGCACAGGAACCCAGCAGTTCCCATGAATCTTTTGGCTCCATCCCAAGTCCCATGTCAAGAGGGACTGCGTCTACCTCACAAATGAAGAAGCTGCTGGCAACTGAGAACCATGCCACTGAGGGGAGCTCAGGGTAGGTGAACCCCCAAGCCCCTGGAGAACCAGGGTCAGAGGCTGTCAGCAAAGGTCAATTTAGTAAACATGACAGTTACCTCAATATATGGGGAAAGAGAAGCACCAGAAATTAGGGGATCAGTGGTTTCAGACAGACAGACAGACAGACAGACAGAGAAAGAATAAATGCAAGCTAGAAGAACAGAGGTGGGAGTTGGCTATGCCTAGTGTATGAGGCCAGGTGAAAACTATCTCAAGTCACCAAGTTGGAAGGAATATTCCAGTTTCTAAAGCAGAGGCTTCCACCTACCAACCCAGGAGTCAGTGATCAACGGGTGGCTTACCAAGAACCCGATTTATCCTCTTCACAAAGCACACTGTTACAAAGTCCTTTCTCTCAGAGACTCACCATTTCAAAGAATAGATGCGAGTCGGTATTTCTAAAGAACGTTTCAGATTTTCCTAGTGCCCATGGTGTCTTAGGGACTTCCCTTCAGTCTCCGGTTTCACAAATGAAAAACAAAAGAGCAAGAGACTTAAAGCACACTGGTCTAAGTTGCTCAAGGTCAAGTCCACCCCTGCTGGTCAGCTGCACTCAAGTTCCTATGATGCTCTACATCTAGGCTCCCTGTTCGTGGGGCAGCCAACTTTTCAGCTTGCTGGAGAGGACACTGTGTCACTGGGCTGTTTCAGATTTCACTGTGAAACCCTTTTCTTTTCTCCCTTGGCAGGCTGCCTTCTCTTACACCACAAACAATTCTTTCTTTCAAATCAAGCTAAGCTTTCC
Source organism: Mesocricetus auratus (assembly GCF_017639785.1). Classification (NCBI taxonomy): domain Eukaryota; kingdom Metazoa; phylum Chordata; class Mammalia; order Rodentia; family Cricetidae; genus Mesocricetus; species Mesocricetus auratus. The sequence continues at coordinate 5,197,493 of NW_024429205.1, forward strand.
TAAGTCTCGCAGAATCCATCCTATTCACAGTGTCGTTTCCCCTTGTAAGTTCTATGAGCTGTTCAAGCTATTTTCGTCTTGCTGGGTGTTGTGTCACACTTACAGTCCTTGTGATAGAGTTTTATGGGCAGAATCCTTTTGATTTATGTTTTTTCCAAAAGCTTAAAGAATGTTTACCTGGCCCCCAGGTAAGTCGACAGTCAGGTAGTAATGACTTGTTGGCCATAGCTCCTCAATTCTGCTATCCCCAGGTCACTATGCACAGCATGCCAGCACATCTGTATTTTCCAACTAAACCTCACTTACAAGACAAGTTCTCTTTCCTAGTCTATGGCACCCCCTTTGCCTATGGCCCAAGGGTTTTAGAACTTCCCCAAACACAATGAAATTACCTTTCATCCTGATTTGCAAGGTTGCATGGGGAAGGGACTAAGATCTATTCAAGGCCTTGCCAGAGAAAGCTGGGTGAGTTTCAGTGCTAACCACCTCAGCTAAGGACGGCAAAAACAGGCAGTCCATGTAGAAGAATCCATAAGCCCAGAGAAACCTTAGAAAAACACAAACCATTTGCCTGGGAAGCCAGTCTATCACGGAAGGAAAGGAGAGCCACTTGTGGTTGACTTGGAGGATGCTTTTACAACATAGTTGTGCCTGTCTGGTTCAAAGGTCAGGCTGAGCAGTGAGCAGAGTTTGGCTGAATGTTTAGCCATACTATAAATGAGCTATATAAATACCTATGTGAACATTTGCATCGTGGCCCTGCATCCTGGACCAGCTGGCACATGGCATGGCCCACAGTACTCCCCCTGTGATGCTTCCCTAAAGTATAAATATGAATGCTGTTTTCAGTTCATATCTTGGCACCAACATTCACAAGAATATAGTGTTTGTCGGTTATTTTGTGTTTGTTATCTCTTACATTTTTATGTCAGTTTCATTTACAAAGTAAAACAATGGAAAGAGACCACATGAAGGTAAAGCCTATGGTGAGTTAAGGGATTTTCAAGACCTGCACTGATCTTGGCGGTTTTGATATGGTACACAATAGACAAACCATACCCAGAGAAGTTTAATATAAAGAATTATTAACCACAGCTAAAGGGTACTAGCAAAAGAACTCCAGTCTCCTAGAACCGTGAGAGAATTCTACAGAAAAGAAAATTTGGAAAGGCCTCAAAACTTCACGAGGGAAGGTTCAGTGTAGCCTGGCGCTTGGGTAGTCACTAGGAAGCTGGAGTCTAATCTGCAGCACAGAGGAAAATAGGTGAGGGTACACTACTAGGATCATGGGATCAAGGGTTCATCGCTGGAACCCTGAACAGGAAGAGGAGGGGAGGGACCTGAGGAATAATGAGAGCACAGATACCTATGACCCTCTAGACAGCAAGCAGTTGGCACAAGCTGGGCTGTAGTTGTCCTGGTAGCTACAGGCAGGAGACCTGTAATACCTATGGACTCTAGGCTCCATGCCAAGAAGGGCACCAGGGGCCATTGTTTCTAAGGCTGGGAGGGTATAGAGTGGACAGCCTTAGGCCTAGAGGCTGGGACAGTCTTCCTTTAGTGTATTCAGGCCGTGAGAAGGCACGTTCAGACTCTGGCTCATTGTGCCAAGCCCCTGTGCCCTGCACTGGCCCTGAACAAACCCTGTATAGAGAAAGCTCCCACTGGATTCTCTTTAAAGTGGCACTACCTTCTCCATCAAGATGGGGAGGAATTTGACACTTAAAGGAAAGGAGTCCATGACTGCCATAGCCCTAGTTAAGATATCTGCCCATAAACACCATTCTATCTAACCTCCATTCTTTTCTTCAAATAATTCCATGGTAACTTACAAATGATTAGTCTTGTATTATCTCCAAATTTACTGTCTATAGTTATTTCATTACTTATTTTAGGCACAAAAAATTTTTGTGTTTGTGGTTCTGGACATTGAACTCAGAAATATGTATGTATGTATGTATGTATGTATGTATGTATGTATGTATGTTAGGGGAGCCCTCTGAGCCCTCTTCCACTGAGCTATGTCACCAACCCTATATATTTTATTAACATGATTATGAATATTTCATACGTACTATTTGGTGAATTTTTTTTACACACACTATCATCTATAAGCTGGTTTTTCAATCAAGAGTCATTGTCTGGTATAATGCCTAATCAGTGCTCTCACCATTTTGGACGTCTTGGAATCTTCAACCTTCCCAGAGGCTCCAAGCTAGGAGCCTTGCATACTATTCTTCCCAGAATTCATCTCCAGAGTTCCCTACTTACTGGAAGGCTTTTCTCAAACACAATACCAGCAAAGAAAACATGTTTCCTACCACCCCACCCCAGCACACAATCAGTCTCCCCCTCTTGTGGTGATATATTATTTGTTATTTAATAAACATTTCCTGAATTATCAGAATGAAAAGCCAGCCTCACAAGTTAGCCATAGAAGCTGAGCAGTGCTGACATACACCTTTAATACCAGGCCTAGAGAGGTATACAAAAGACAGGAGCCCAGTGTCGCAGGCTGCATTCAGAGATTTAGTCTCCAGTTATGAGGAGAGGCAGTGGTCTGAAGCTTGCAGGAGAGCTCGTGGAGACAGGATCAACCCTTTCAGCCTGAGATAGAAGTAAGACTTAGTGGCTAGCTGTTTTGCTTCTCTGGTCTTCAGCTTGAAGCCTGAACCCCAATATCTGTCTCTGGGTCTTTTATTATTCAGATCTCCCCCTCTCTCTGCATGTGAATCCCATTGCTGAGAGGTCTCTGACTTGTTCCTCCTATATGACAGGACATGCAACAGGGGTCTGATTCTGTTCCTGTTAATTAAGCATGGGGCCCACAATCTGTGCCCCAAGTCAGGTCTAGCCAAGCATCCTCAATAATCTAATTAAAAGAGCAATATTAGAAATGGAAACCAGAAAGAGTACTCAACGTGGCCATGCTGAGAAGTGGCACAAAGACTCCAGCAAACCTCCTAAGTCTGTCTTCTCCATGAATAGCAAAGTTTAAGAGTCGGCGATGTGTGCAGTCAAGCACTCCTGGTTAAAGTGTGGTCCTGCCCACCACTGACCCATCACTATCAGGACTCCAGTATCAGCCTACAAGGTGATTTGACAGGTTGGTAGAACTGTCTGGAATCTTTGGTAGACAAGTTCTGCCTGTGACTAGTACCCTTTCCTTCTCCCAGAATGAGATTTTTGGAGAACTGTCCATTTCTTTGAGGTCCGTTGTGTGGAAAGTCAGATCAAACGATGCAAGTGTCTCTTTAAAACATCTTCCTTTCAGCTGGGTGTTGGTGGCGCACACCTTTAGTCCCAGCATTTGGGAGGCAGAGGCAGGAGGATCTCTGTGAGTTTGAGGCCAGCCTGGTCTACAGAGTGAGTTCCAGGACAAGTTCCAATACAGAGAAACCCTGTCTTGAAAAAAACAAAAACAACAACAAAATCTTCCTTTCTGGCAGGTGTATTACATTCCTTTGCTGTGTCATCAGGATCTGTGTCAGTGTCTAGGTGGGAGTGAAAGTGTCAGTACTTTTAGCTGATTACTGGGCCTGCTCCCAGAATGGTTTGACAGAGCAATTTATAGAACCTATATGGTCATGTAGAACCTATGTGGTCTTGTCTGAAGCTGTCCATGGGGAGAAATTAATGAAGGATTTCAGAAATAAAGATATTCCCAGTGACACGTCCCCAGGGCCTATGCTGATGCCTAGAGAAAAACTCATGGAGAGGGGTGGTGCTGCTGGTATCAGCCACCTGTTAGAGTTGGCAAGCCCTTGCCACGGAGAACCAAGCATCTTTGGTCCCATCTGGATTATATTCTTCCTTTTCTGTTTGAGTATACCATGGAGCAACAAGGGGATCCCTATAGAGAAGAGCCTAGCTAGACCAACACACCAGTTCCTGAATTCCAAGGCTCATCCTCCCACTGACTCTTCAGTCCTGGAAATCCCACCTTGCCTTCAATTTCCCTCCCTTTTCCCCCACCTACTATTCGCCATAGATTTCAATATAGTTCTATCTCAAAGTAACTGTGAGTCATCTCAAAGCATTGTAGGAAAGTGCTATTTGGGTCTAGCTACAATCCACACATTGGAAACTCAATAGAGTATATTGGTTTGAGGAGGTAGTGATTGTGAGAAGGAAATAGGTTATTAGGGCAGGGCCCTGACCATCAGTATTAGTGCCTTTTTTGAAAGAGACGCCAGAGAAAATGTGGCCTTCCTTTGGTCATCTGTAACCAGTGCTGTGCTGTCAAAATCTCCACCTCTAGAATGGTGAGCAGTAATGTTCTCTTACCCTGTAGCCATCTTAAGCTTTGTTATGGGCCGAGAGTGGCCATGAGAAAGAAATACGCAAATAGACATTACACTGTCTCATGAAGTATGGAAAGCCACAAAAGTTGGTGGGGATCACTGATGCTATAACCTCACGTCTTTGGGGTTGTTCCTGACCTTCAGGCACCACAGGACATGACTACACCAAGACCTCCCAGTGGCTAGAAGACAGAACACTAGTCAGACAAGCTTGGGGATCATCCAACAGCCAGGAACATAACCTCCCCTGGGCCATGTCTCCTGGCTCCTCTCCTCAATGACTGCGGGCTCTGGCTGATGGGAGTTTGGAAGATATTCTTGTTTTACAGTCCAAAGCATGCAAAAAAGGGCATACAACTGACTCGGTGGCTTGCTTTTTTTTTCTGAGAGATTCCTCTCTAAAAGGTTACATCTGTTCCATTTTATTGTTTTACTTGCAAAATAGGGAATTTGAACCTATGGAATTATTATAATTGTACATAAAGAAACCTCAAGCCAGGGAGTGATTCCTTTACACATATTAAACTAATTTACTCATGAAAGGTCCTGACCAATGGGCTTCCAACATGGCCCAGAGAAAAATTGATTTTTCCCACTTCAATTTCCCTCTCATTATTCCTCTGTTTTCTTCTAAGAAAACATGTCCTGAAGATATCACTATTATCTCTAGAATTTCATTCGTCAAGCATACTGAGCTTTGCTGTGTTAGTTTCCATCTTTTGCAAAGTGGCATAAAGATGTGAGATGGCAGGCTTACAAAACTGTGAATCCAAAGAAACATGGTCTGAATTAAGCCTCAACCACAAGTTACCCCTTAAGTCAACTCTCGTGTAGGCTTCGGAGTGTTCCGGAATTTTAGAACTGTGAGATGAATGCCAGGAGGGGCTTCTAAAGCATCTTGCTCAGCCCGTTCGTTGCATTCAAATGCTATCAAACCATTCTGGAGAAATGAAGGCTGGTCCTGCCCTGTGCCTACATCCTGTGGGCATGAGGTTGGGTTCTAGGTTCAGGGCTGTTCCTGGGCTTCAACCTGGCCTGTGTACAACAAATGTGCAGTAGTTTCTGGGGCCAGGGAATGAGATGGCTTGACAGAGAGCTGAAGTTCCTCTGTATCCCAGGTACAGCTGAGTGGCCAAGAGAGATTGATGAGGTCCACCTGTTCTACCTCTAGGAGAAACTTGGCAGCCAGTGCTCACAGTGAAGTTCCATGGGAAATTACTTCTTCCTGCCTGTGCCTGAAAATCCATGTGTTCCATCTCTACAAATGCCCATCCCAAGAACACACACATACACATATGCATATGCACACACATACACTTGTTCTCCACTCATTCAGCCTCTCTCCAAGGTTTGCTCCCTGGCCATCTGGAGTTGATTGTGGACAGGAATGGTGGTACATGGTACCACAGAGTAGATGGGTGAGACATTTAACATTTTGATAACTTTGCCCAGAGGGAGGAACACTGTGGTCAGTAGACCCATAATGAGGAGTTAATGGCATCAACCAGAGAGAAGAGAGTGAAACAAATGAAGTACTTCATTGATGGGGGTTGTCCTTCTGTATATATGTTTCTCTTATTGGTTAATGAATAAAGCACTATTCAACCAATGAGACAGGAAGATAGGTGGGACTAGGATGAGCAGAACTCTTGGAAGGGTAGGCAGAGAGAGCCTGCCAGAACAGTCACCATATAGGCCACCAAAGGAGTAACAAGTCTGGACCCTACTCCGGTAAGATAAGGTCATGTGGAGATACTTAGATTAATAGAAATGAGTTAATAATTAAGACAGAGCTAGCCAATAGGAAGACTAGTCATAAGCCAACAGTTTATAATTAATATAATGTCTCTGTGTTCTTATTTGGAGCTAAAAAGAGCAAGGCAGGACAAGATCTTTCATCAACACTCTGTATCTTCTGGCCTATTTTCCTCATTCATATGACTAAGTCATTGCTTGCCTCAGAGGTCCAGAGGTATCTTGCTGTTTCTTTTTGCAGGATGGAAACAATGAAATCATAGACTTCCAGAACCAAAGTGTCTCCTCGACAAAAGGTGTGAAGGAACAAGCAAAAAAAAAAAAAAAAAAAAAAAAAGAGAAAAACAGAGAAAAGTCTGGGTTTGTGGCAGACACTAAGGAGAGTGGATCACTGGAGTCTACTATGGACAAAAGGCCAATGTTGACAGAAGTTTCTGTCCCTCCAGGTCCCACAGACATTTAGTCCTAAATAAACACACAAAGCTTATATTGATTATAAACTGTTTGGCCTATGACTCAGGCTTCTTATTAGGTAGCTGTCTCTTAACTATTAGCCCACTTTTATTAATCTGTATCTCCATGTGATCTTGGTTTACTGGTGATGCCAAGGTCTGTTTCTTCCTCAGCAACTACTTGGCATCTCTCTCAAGACTCACTCTCTGAGTTCCTCTTCCCAGCATTCTCCTAGTCTGGTAGCCCAACCTACACTTCCTGTTTGGCTGCATCCTGCCTATCCACTGGCCAAACAGCTTTACTTATAAAGCAATAAGAGAAACGTGTATTCACAGCATACAGAAGGACATCCCCCCATCAGGCCACAGTGCCCTGCTAGAAAGGCCTTCCTCTGGCTGTCATGAAGTGTGCATGAGACCTGCCTTTTTGGAAACCTTGAAACACTGGGTAAAGAAAACCCAGAAGCATGAGTTCACAGAGCTCCTGGTGGTGGAATGTGATCATTTGATGCCCAGCACATGGATGGGTAGGTGGGTGGGTGGATGGATGGGTGGGTGAGTGGGTGAATGGATGGATGGATGGATGAGTGGGTGAGTGGGTGGATGAATGGAAGGGTGGGTGAATGGGTGGGTGGATGATGCATGGATGGATGGCTGGGTGAGTGGGTGGATGGATGGATGGATGAGTGGGTGGGTGGATGGATGGATGAGTGGGTGGGTGGATGGATGGATGAGTGGGTGAGTGGGCAGATGGATGGATGGATGGGTGGATGAGTGGGTGGATGACCTGCCTTTCTCTCCTCTCAGGTACAGATTTGTCTTTCTCAGTCTGAGGAATGCACTATTGAAGTCAATTTGGGGGCAGCACAGTTATTCTGCCTTTCTCCTCTGTTCTCCTCAGGTTCACACCCCAGGCTAGAAGCAGCCCAAACACTCGTTCTTCTAGAGCGCCAGACAGGTACAGTGTCACGCTTCCTTTATAAATCTACTTGCTCATGGCTCCGGTGAGACAGAAGCAGGAGGGAGAGAACTGCCATCGATCCATCCAAGGTGATTTTCATCCTCATCTCCTGTGTCTTTTACTTCATGAATGTTGTATTTCATTGACAGACTTCATAAATGTTGGGTTTGTTGTATTTCATAGGCGGACTTCATAAATGTTGTGTTTCTTGCATTTCATAGGTGGACTTCATAAATGTTAGGTTTGTTGTATTTCATAGATGGAATTTCAGAACTGCTCCTATGCTGTGACAAGTCATTTCCTGAATGATCACACTGTTGGGAGTTAGTCTGGGTCTTCAGATTAATCAGCAAAACAGAAGTGGTTAAAACCCCTGAGTATTCAGAGGCAAGCATTGTTTCACTGTGGAATTTATGATTTTTAACAACAGAAAAATCATCTCCTTTGGATTTTTACAGTTTATAGTGTTAATTCCATTTTGTTTAACATTTAGAGCAATTACTGGTAATTATATAATTCTTGCATTTGCCATCATCTGATGCCCATTTGTTTAATTAGTAGCTAATAAGCCCCCTTCAATGATGTTCCGCATGTCTTTTTAATTCAACATGCAATTGGACTGTTACTTACTTTTGTGATCCTTTATGTAAATATTATTTTATAATCATTATTTGATAAGCCATTTGCACTTATTGATAAAGTGGATTTGCCTGAACTTGGACCCTGTATCAGTCAGGATTCAATCAGAGAAACAAAACTGGTAACAGATGCATACTAATAATATTTGCTATAATAGTATTTGTTGCAAGGAGTTGGCAGGTACAAATGTGTAGGCTGGCTCTACAGGTAAAATCTCTGCACAGGGAGCATCCCAAAAACCCTACTGGAAGCTGCTGTCCATGGTAACAATGGGAAGTGCTTTGGGGATGGGGATTGGCTTAACTCTGCACTGTACGAAGTTTGTTAACTGATGAAGCCAGGCCTCCCTAACTAATGTTATGCTGGGGTAGGTCCTTCACCGTCATCTCCTACATACCTCACTGCAATATCCAGGTGAGTAACATTGCCCCATAGCACACCCCATCTCGCACAGACACGTAAAACCTGCTCTCCGTTTTCATGTTCTCTTTTCTGGTTCATTATTTGAAAAATCCTGTCTGTTCTCCTAAATATTTGTTTGTGCCCAGGCTTTACATGTTGTAGTCTGGCCTCGAACTTGCTGTGTAATGGAGAACTGACCCTCCCGCCTCCATAAGCATGGAGGATGGACCAGAGCTTTGTGCTGGCCAGACCAGCACCCTATCTACTGAGCTACATCCCCACCCTTGTTTTGTTTATTGATGGGTCTCACTACGTGGCCTTGCTGGCTATGAATTCGCTAACTAGTCCACAGTGGTCTCCAACTCACATCTCCCAGCCTTAGATCCCGCAGTGCTGGGATTATAGGTGCGCACCATCACACCCAGAGCACAGTTTTTATTTTTTGTTATATTTTAGTGGGAAGTTTTGTTTTCTTCAGATGTTTACCCTCAGTGTTAGACCTTACCCTAGCACAGAAGGCTACTTCTTGAGACAGTATGAGCAAGTAGTTCATTACCATGAGCCAAGTGGAGCATGAGATGTGTCCTCTGTTCCTAGTTACTGTCCACTGCTCTACTCCCCGACTCTAGTCATTGTCAACACTGACTCTGCGCTATTATGCACACTGGTGACCTTACTGCTTTTTTTTTATCTCTAACGGGTACATTTTGATAATTAACTGTTGCTAAGGGGCTAATCCAAAAGCTTTACTTCAAATGAGGCAAGTCTCCAGGCTTACCTTCCCTGCTTTGAAAATCATCTCTTAATGGTCAGGAAGACCACTTTGCATTTTTCTAGAAATTGTTTTTATTTATAAGTATTGTGTGTGTGTACACATACACACATACACACATGCACACACGCACATATATTGGCACCCTCTGGCTCCAAAAGAGGGTGTCAGATCCCCTAGACAGAGCCACAGTGGTGGTGAGCTGCCTTATGCAGGAGTTGCAAATGGAAGTTGGGTCCTCTAAACAGCAGCAAACACTCTCAGCCTCTGTACCTTTCTCTAGCTTCCACTTTGCAATTTTTATTCTCCCGAGCCTTCACAGGCTTCTGTGTCATCCTCAGAGGTAAACTGCGATCACAGGCTAAGTCCCAGGTCACCTCCTGGTACGTCCTTGTTTTGACATTTGAATGAGAAATTAGTAAGGTTTAAAGTCACTATTCCCTGTGTTTCCCATCAGAATTATGCACTCTGTTCCTTCACAATCCTTTTGTGTGAAAAGGTTTTGGGGCAGGGGGAACCTTAAGACAAATCTTTTTACTCTCCTGATGGTGTTTTAGCTGGATGCCCTCTTTACTTTTATAGTTGTCTGGTTCATTAATGTTTATCTCCAAGTTGACAGTGCCATATCATCTTCCTTCAGGTGGGGATGTTCAACTCATAGATGAAATCTTTTGTTTCAATAAAAATGGCTTTATAGTGTTTCCTTCTAACTCTAAATATTTGTTGTATTGCCATGGTTTCCTGTATCTTCAGGGACCCAAATATGCAGTGCCGATTCAAACGTGTGTCTTTTCTAAGGTCATCGTTTTCTTCAGCGCCTTTTAATATCTTGCTTCCACCACCTTTTCCCCATCTGGTCTTTCTCAGCCCTGGCTCTCAGGAGATTTGCTGGTTCTCCATCTTCCTAAGGTTGCAGCCCTTTAATACAGTTCCTCATGCTGTAGTGACCCCAGCCATAAAATTATCTTCGTTTTTGCTACAGTTATGAATGCTAATGTAAATATCTGATATACAGATGGTCTCAGGTGACCCCTGTGAAAGGGTCCTCCGGCCTACAGAGGGGTCATGACCCACAGGTTCAGTACCACTGGTCTAGATCCTCTGCTTCATGTGTGAGCTGTTTTTCACGTCTGTTTCTGCTTTTGCTTTGAAGTCGGGTCCCAACACAATCCACCCCACCTGGTCAGCTCTCAGTGTCTTCCCTCCAGCCTGCGTTTCTGAGTGATGGTTTTTCTTCTCACAGTCAACCATTTCTATGTCTTGTGTGCTATGGTTGAGTTTAATGGGGAAATAATGTTGAATATTCTTCATTTGACTCATACTACATGATTTTTATGGTAAGTGATGGAGTGTCAAGGATCTTGGAGTCATTTTCTTGTGTTTGTTTTTTATTCTTTTGCTCTTTTCTATCTGTTTGGTTGGTTTAAGACAGGTTTTGTACTCCAGTCTGGCCTGGAACTCAATATGTAGCTCCCACTGTCTTCAGACTCTCTGTGTACCTACCCCAGCATCCTGTGTACTGCTGCCAGAGGCTCCACTGACTGCTCTCTTCACTGCCCCTCACATGGCTGCTGTGTCTCCATTCTGACTTGCGGCACTGAGCTGGTTGGATTGCCTTCTATCCTGTTTATAGAATTTTCCAGAACTGGGGAAGAAAACAGTGTGTGTGGGCCTTACTCAAGTTCAAACTGAAAGTCTCTATAGCTTTATGATGCTACTATGTCCTTCCATGCAGTCCCTGGGAGTCCCTCTTTAGGGGTTATTGTTTTCTGGGACTTTAAGTAGCTCTGATCCCATCCCTACTCTGCCCAGTTTCCAGTCCCATTATAACCAGAGATTTTTTCTCATGGGGATGTGCCACCTTTCAGAAAATGCTCTTTGCTGGTCTGTTATCAGGAGACTTTCTGGCCCTCTCCCTTCCTCATCAGCCTTGTTCCCCTTCCTGTCTCCACGCCAAAATTCCTGCATGATTCGGTTATTCAAGCAGTCTTTCAGAGATCTCTGAGGTGTATGGAAATCACAGCTCTCATGCCTCCCCACTGCTTCGGTGGAGTCCCAGGAGGAGTCAGAGTCTCGACTTACCCTTGGGGCTCACTTGAGAACTTCTGAAGGACTTTACAATGCACTAAAGCCTCTTCATCCATGTCATCCATTATGCAGTGCTCCACTATGTTCAAATCTGATCTCTCCTTGTCAGGAGAATACTTTGGAAATGTGTTGATCATTTTTCATAGGTAGGGAGTACCCAGGGAGCCATTCATATACAAGGTCAAGAGGACAACTACTGTAAGCTAATAACAATACCATGATTCTCATCCTGAACAGTGGAGGTCAGCTGCACACGTATGCTGTTTTTGTTCCATTCCACTTATCTTTTTGTTCATATTTGATCAATTAAATTCATCTCAGGACCTACCAGGTTCAGTGGGCCTCTCTTTGGAAAACTCACACCTAGATGTGTCCTTCCTCAGTCTATCCGACCGTTTTCTAATCTGCTCCTTTGTCAGTTGCAGCACGCTTGGTGACTGTCCATTGCCGGGTCTCCATCTTTCTTTGTGTAAGGCCAATGCCCATCCCCAGCCCATATGCACATCCTTGAAAACGTCTAGCGGGTGGCCTTGTCCGTCATCAACCACAGTCCAAGGCAGCAAATTGAATCACATCTGCAAACTGAGCCGAGGGGTTGAAAAGAAGAGATTGTAAGAGAGAACAATAAAGCGAAGATTGAAAGGCCCTGCAGACAGAGGAGACAGAGAACAAAGGCTCGACCCAGGTTGTGTTTTCCTTCAGTCCCCGCAATCACCGCTGGCTTCAGCAGCGATGCTCAGATGTGGTTGTGAGAATACATCCGGATGCAGTCCATGAACCGGCCCACTCCATCAACAGATGTGACCTGAAGCTAAGCCTTAAACTAGGGCAGCGTTGCTTTCAAGGGAGACGTTCCAAGCAGAGTTACTGGTCACCAGCTTTTGCCAGTGACTCAGCAGTAGCAAGGGACAGTGCTGAAGAAATGGAATGACAGTTTAATGACTACAATCCAAAACTCCATGTGGAATCCATTCACCCATTTACCCATTCATTTGTAAATTAGTTTGCCCTTTCTCTAAAATGCAATTTCAGTATTATATTCTCAGAGATAGGATCCGAGACTCGTCACACATTGTAAGCATGCAATCCATATTTTGTTGAATAAGTGAGCAAAATAACTCAACAGATTATTGTAAAATTCTTATGTGAGGCACAGGCAATTAAGATAAATCTAGCCCAGGACACAAGAACGTCGGCATTCGAGGCGATCCTGTAAACTGTAGACTGCAGAAAGAAATGCCCTTCGTTTGCTTGCTTAGGTGGCTGGCTGATGTGTTGCTTTTCTTCCTTGCGTCTTCAGTTAAGGGAATCTGCTGCTGTTTCCAAAATCTATATGGGATGCAGGTCATTTCTGAGAATTGTTTTTAAATACAACTATAATTTTGTTCAAATTACTTTTTAAACAATTGTGTGTATATGTGCGCGGGTGCGTGTGTGCGTGTGTGTATATGTGCATGCGTGTGTGTGTGTGTGCGTGCGTGCATGCGTGCGTGTCCATGCATGCATGCGTGTGTGTGTGTGTATGTGTGTGTGGGTGCGTGCGTGCGTGTGTGTGTGCGTGCGTGCATGTGGATGGGTGTATGTGTGTGTGGGTGCGTGCGTGCGTGTGTGTGTGTGTATGTGCATGCGTGTGTGTGTGTATGTGTGTGTGTGCGTGCGTGCATGCGTGCGTGTCCATGCGTGCATGCGTGTGTGTGTGTATGTGTGTGTGGGTGCGTGCGTGCATGTGGATGGGTGTATGTGTGTGTGGGTGTGTGCGTGTGTGTGTGTGTGTGTGTGTGTGCACGTGCGTGCGTGCATGTCTGGGTGTGAGTCTCTGAATGTGAATTCAGGTGTCTGCAGACAACAGAGTCCCCCAAGCTACAGGTGCAGGTGATTGTGAATCATTCATCCACTGTGAGAGAAGTGTGTTCACTAACTGCTGAGCCATTTTCTGATGTTTTCATCAGGTGTCAAACTTTGAAAAAAAATTAATTACATTGAAAAATAAATTGTGTGTGTGTGTGTATGTGTGTGTGTGTGAATACCACAGTGCACTATGTACTATGTAGACCAGAGCACAGCTTAAAGGTGTTGTTAAGGTGTTGTTTCTCTGCATTCACCATGTGTTCCAGGGACTGAACTTGTGTCTTTAGACTTGGTGTTAAGCGTCTCTATTAGGCCCCTAAACTTGTGAGTCCCGTAGGTAGCTCTCCATTCACCCTTTCTTAGTAATTTCTTCTCACTAATAGCTTCCCACACATGTTTGTCTCCTGGTTTAGTTAACTTGGCTTTTCTTTTTTTTCCAGATATTTACAATTCCCTTCTTCTCCATGGCTATAACCTCTAAATTTTTTCAGATATGCAAGCTGTGATGGTTTATCTCCATTGCCAAGTTAACTGAATTAGAAATCACGTAGGAGCCACAGCTCAGGGTGTGTCTTTGGCGTTGTTTTCAGTGATATTTAAGTTAGAAAAAAAGTCCATTCTAAACATGGGCAGCAGCATCCTGTGGCCTGGTGTTGCAGACTCAGTAAAAAGGGGTCAGAGGATAAGATCTCTCAGCATTGGCATTCTTCTCTCATCTACCTTACCCTCCCATCATCAGGACCTCCTGCCGTGATGTATTATATCACCTTCAACTATGAGCCCCTTTAAGTTACTTCCTGTTGGCAATTAGGTCACAGCAATGAGAGAAGCAGCTGAGCCACATCCAAGGGTCAGAGAGCCCCATTGTCCTTCATTTTGCATACACATGGGTTCAGACTGACCAAAGTTGAGGCTCTTTCCACAAGAGGAAAGCAAGAGAGTGCGTACAAGCATTCAACTTTCTAAGGGGACTCTGGTCCCCCAAACTGGGGACCCTGTAAGGATAGAGCCTCGCTAAGGGAAGCAAACAATGCCAGTTCTGAGCCTGTCCAACGGGAACATGGTTTATACCCAACCATTGGCAGATGCTTGCCATGGGAGAAAGCCTTCTGGTGGCATTTTCTATTTCTGTCTCTGAGTCACCTCTTTCATCTTGGAGCACTCCAGAGGACCCTGTGCTCATCAGAGGGAGCGGAGAAGACATGGCTTTGGCAGATTTTTTTCTTCCAGACTTGACCTGGACCCGTGTAGCCCACACCCCTCCCACTTCCATCTGCTTCAGAACTGAGAAAGGCCGTCAGGGGCCTGGCATCTCCATTTGGCATCCTTAGTGTGCAGACCAGGGTCTCACAGCTCTGAGGAGACAGATTTTTATCTCTCAGTGCTAAGAAAAGAAGGCAGAAGTCTAGAACCCACAAACTAACCCAAGCACATCCCCCAGCTGCCAAGTCCTGGGTCCACAACAGCACTGAGGAGACACCAGTGTGGTTCCTAGAGAAGATATGCAAGTGGAATTTAACATAATTTAGCAATACATTGTGCATGACAGCTAAACTCAACTCCAAGCTTGAGCTTAAGATCGTATGTCCTACCTGAACAGGGCAGGAAGACACTGGCATTTATCTGTTGTTCAAATCATGCCCAGCCCTGTTACCTGCTCCATGGGTGGGGGTACTCGTCAGTCTCTCTCTCTCTCCTCCCCCCCCGCCCCCGCTCTCTCAGAACTCTTCTTCAAATGACACTTTGCATTTTCATATAGATATTGATATATATATATATATATCAATGTATACTGTGATATTAAACACTCTAGATTTCATCAAACTCTCTGCTAAAGAGAAAACATGCAGAAGACACTCATATTGACCTGTTCCAGGGTCAGAACATTGAACACATAAACAGATGCTGTGACTAAGCAGAGAAAGCCACAGTGAAGGCCTTTGGTCTAGAACACAATGTGGTTCTGATGGGAAACATGCAGCAGTCAGTGAACAAGTGAATAACTGGAGAAATACAGGAACACACACACACACAATGGCATACAAACATGCTCACATGCACACAAATACATATACATGCAAGCATAGTCAGGCACACTTGCACATACACATGCCCCCATATCACACATATGCACATATGTGCTCTCCATACATGTCTACATGTACACACATATTTGTATTCTATTTTATCACACATATGCACATATGTGCTCTCCATACATGTCTACATGTACACACATATTTGTGTTCTATTTTATTGGCTGTACATCAGCTAGGGCCATGGGCTTGAATGTAGATTTCCTCCAAATGCAGCAGGGTATCACTGCCATCATGCCACAGCTGGGGAAAGCTCTACACTGTCCCTCTACATAGAACACAGCTGCCTCTTCCTTCCTGGGTCTGTGTGGTTTGGGTTATGTGTATACAATGGAGTTCTGAGATAATATTTAAAAAAAAACACAAATCATAAGCCACAGTTGTTTTGGAAGGTGCATAGAAACACTTCCAGAAATGCACCTAACCATGTTTTTAACAACTTTGAGAGAAATGATCGGCACAGTGCCTGGAGGTCTGAACTGCTCAGGGCTTCTAGGAGACATAGATAAGTGGAAGGCTCTAGTGTCGGAGACAGGACATGTCAAGGAACACCCTGGTGACGTCATGGTCCCTTCAAGCTGAATGGGCAGAACATGAAGCACATGATCCCAGCAGTTCACAGGCTCTGCCTACCATGCTAAGCCTGGTCTGCAAAGGATTCAAGAGCTGTAAGAGCCCGGTATGCACGCTGAAGATGCCAAATGGAGATGCCAGGCCCTTGATGGCTTTTCTCGGTTCTGAGGCAGATGGAAGTGGAAGAACATCACAACTTCATGGAAAGACAGATGAGATGGTGATCTCCTATAACCAGGGCTGGGAGACGGAGACAGGTAGATGCCAGGGTCAGCATCTTGAAACAGGGAGTTCCCCATTTATTGAGAGAGCCTATCTCAAGAACTAAGGGAGAGAACAATAGAGGGGAATGCTTGAGGTTAGCTGCTTTCACACACACACACAGCAGACTCAGAAACATACACTCATGAATACACCATATATACACATGCCAAAAATGAGGTTTGAAATGATAAGAGTGTTCTAAAGTCTTACAATAAATGGCTGTTTCTCCAACATGCTCAGTTTTGAAGGGAAAGTTATTGTTTCCCTTATACAATTCTATAAATTTTGAATGGGCTATTATTTTTGGCAGCATTTTTGATTGAGTTCTTGGGTTGCTCTAGACTTTCATGAGTCTCGCCTATAGCAAGAGGCACACAGAGATCATCACAGAATGAGAACCCTGTGGAAGGTAGCGAGCAGCAGCCTGGCGTCTTCGAGTTAGTTCTCCCGAGCTGTGCGGAGAAGCACTGCTATGGTAACCAGTGCGGAGAGCGGGACACCTTGGTTACCAGGAGTTGGAGCCTCTATCTTTGCAGAAGAATGCCAAAATACAGCTCATCCATCTGTGTCCCTGACAGCACAAAGATAGTAAAGCCTAGCACCTTATCCCCGGCTAGCACAGGCTCAATGGAAGCTTACAGATGAGGTGACAACCCAGCCGGGTTGACAACCAGGTCTAGAGGGTAACCTGCCCAGGATCAGGTAGCAGTGTGGTCACACTGAGAGACGACATACCCAGAGTGGCTTTGCACACTGAGTCATGATGGGAGTCATTTCTATGGCTCTCTCCTTGATGACTCATCAAGCAGAGTACTAAAAGCAACCTTGAAGGCCTGACACATTTTCTTGAGGAATTCTCCATCATGTTAACGTGTCTGCTGTCCATCAACATGAATCTAGGAGCCAGCAGAGCGATGCCAAAGCACAGATTGGCACCTAGGAAGGCTTCTCAGCCACACTAATGGTGACTGCATAGATTCACCTCAATGAGAAAGTGCTAGTTGAGTTCAGTGGAGGTTCCTTCCATTATTCAGTCTACCAGACAACCTTTCCCTTCAACTCCTCAACCACCAGCCCCTTTTCAAATGCTCTCACATCTAACGGATGCAGCAAGAGGCAGAGCCTACAGAGCATTTGGTCCAGCTTGTTTTGTGTTGCTGTGATAAACATGAAGACCAAAAGCAACTTGGGGGAAGACAGGGCTCATTTCTTTTTGTACTTTCATGTCGCATTTCCATCACTGAAAGAAGCCAGAGCAGAAACTCAAGGCAGGGACCTAGAGGCAGGAACTGGAGACCATGGAAGAGCACTGCTTACTGGCTTGATTTGTGGTCCTGCACAGCCTGGTTTCTTATATAGGACCCCCTGCCTAGGGTAGCACTGCTCATCGTGGGCTGTGCTCTCCTGCACTGATTACCAAGCCAAAAAAAAAAAGTCTCCCACAGACATGGCCACAGCCAATCCAACTGAGGCAGTCTCTCAGTTCAGAAACTCTCAGTTTAACTCTAGACTGTGTGTACTCACACTAGCTAGGAAGAGCATCGTGTTACCTATTGGTTGGGAGAACTGATTCCAGCTCTGCTATGGGCTCAGGGCATCTGTCCAAAATGCAGATTCTGAGTCTCAACCATTAGTATGGTGGTATCAGGAGGAGAGACCTGGGAGAGAGGGTTGAGTTAGGATTGTCCTCCTGAAAGAATGGGATGAAGATTCTCAATCAAGTGGATTTGTGCAACGTTTAGCTCCCCCAGCCTTACAGGGACACAGCACCTGTCCCCTCAGGAGGGTGTTTCACTGAGGCTCCTCCATGAAAGCAGAGAGCAGCCATCCCTGACAACTATGTCTGACAGTGCCCAGTTCTTGCACTTACCATCCCCCACCAGTGTAACGCAATACCTTTCTTCTTTAAAAATGGCCTGGTCTCAGATATTCTGCAATGGTACCCAGCTTCAGACCTCAAGCAGTTATCAAAGGAAATGGAAATGTGCCTGAGTTCAAGATGCCCACGCATAGGTGTGATGTTCATTCTATGCTCCACGTAAACTATTTGTATTATTTCTTTGGGATATATAAGGAAAAAGATCATCACTTCTTGGCACCTCATGGGATAAGACCAATGAAAAACTTTACAAACCTGTGTTTAAGCCTCTTCATCGTGCAGTTAATTCTGTTTGCTTCTGTACAGTGCATACTGAGCTGTATAAGGAAATGAGCCATGGCCAGATGCAGGCAGCATGGCCCCAGATACCACATCTAGGGATGTGTCTGCCTCTGTGCAACACTCCAAGTTACTGTGTGCTATCCGGCTCCCAGATACCATGGTCCACTCTTCTGTACATGATGTCACACTGTCAGGGACTTGAAATGGCATTTTCTCAGCACATCTCAGAGATGTGGAAACAGTGGAGATGTATCTAGTATTGACCATCTCAGTGACCCAGACTGCAGCCTTCATTCTGGGTCCAACTCCACGCTCAGCATTTTAAGAGCACTCGGTGTGTCCAGTCTTAACAGGCAGCTGCTTTTATCACAATAAAAGGCATATGCTGGGTCTGGAGAGATGGCTAAGAACACAGGGTTATCATCCAGAGGACTCAGCATCTGTATGTGGCTCCCAACCATCTGTAACTCCAGTTCCAGGTGAACTGAAGTCCTCCTCAAGCTACCACAGTTACTATACATACAAGTGGGGCGCAGACATACACACAGGCAAAAAGACCCATCCACATAAGGCAGCAAGAACAACTCAGTAAATAAATAAATGTGTATATCTATACATAGACTGTCTGTTGAGACTGAGGTAAACATTTACCATGAACCAGGGATTTCAAGGAAAAGGCATACTTACTTGTTTGAGACAGGTTCTCTTTGCATAGACCTGGCTGATCTGGAACTCCCTGTGGTGACCTTGAACTCACAGACATCCACCTGCCTTTCCCTCCCAAGTGCTGGGATTAAAGATGCTTGCCACCACACCTACCAAACATGTTTTTTTGGAGGGAGGGGGGTTTCGAGACAGGGTTTCTCTGTGGCTTTGGAAGCTGTCCTGGAAGTAGTTCTTGTAGATCAGGCTGGTCTCGAACTCACAGAGATCTGCCTGCCTCTGCCTCCCGAGTGCTGTGATTAAAGGCATGCACCACCACTGCCTGATCAAACATGTGTTTTTATTAGTGCATATTAGTTATACATAATAAGAGGTCACATGGTGAAATTTCCATGTGCAAATAGAATATAATTGGATCATCTCCATTGCACCATTTACTTAATTGATCTACTGTTTCTGTACCCCATGATCCCTTACTTCTTCTAGCTCAGATGCCAGTTAGCTGAATTCTTGTGCCTCTTGCTCCAGAAAACATGATTTTCAGGCTGTCTTGTTTTAGGAGATGTCCTAAAGCTAATTATTCTTTGTTTTCATCCTTCCTTATTAATTGGTACATTCAGATTGTATCCTGTTCAGATGGGATATGGCCACAAAGGCTTATGCTTGGCTGCCAGCTGATAGGATAGTTTGAGATGAGTGGATGCTGAGGGATCTGGTCAGTGGATTACTCTATTAATAAGGTCATAGTTGAATGGACTATGGGGAGTTGACTTAAGGAAGTCACTGGGCTGTGCCTTTAAAGCACTGGTGTCCTTAATCCTGCTTTTTCTTTCTGTCCCCATCTTCCATGGGCTAAGTAAGCCTCCTCTTCCTCACTCACCCCCATCATGATGTTCCAACCTCCCATGCCTGAGGCAGGAGAATGGAGCATGAACTGAAAACTCAGAAACCTTGAGTCAAAATGGATCTTTCCTCATGTAAGCTGATTTATTTTTTGTCCAGTGGTGAAAAATAGTGAATACATTCAGTGTTGAGTCTGTAGATTGTGTTTTCCTAGAAACACAATCACTTGCTGGCATTCTGGAAGTGTTCGAGCTACAGTGAGTTCTCAGAGCCAGTAGCCATCTTTAGGAACCCTGTCACGTCCTTCCCTTTTTAGGTAGTCTTCAGGCTAGAGGTCGCCTGATTTATTCTTTGGCCTTCATCTCTTCTGGCATCTCTAAAAGTCCTCTTGTTAAAATACCTCATTTGAATGTAAGAATCTTATACAGCATTAGTAAACAGAGGATGAATTTCTTCTCCCATCTTATCTTCTTCCTTCTAGTAAACTTTACTGTGGGAAATAGATACCTTCTGAATTAGAATTTTTTCCTTTTGAACATGGAGCCCCTAGTCCAACCCAACCCTCAGTCACGGTATCATTTATCTCTGCTTTTTACCCTGTCACCTCCTTAATTCCACCAGAGGCACTGCCAACATCTCCGTTTAATAATTTCTACTAACAACCCAGAACTCGATTAGCATAATAAGCATTTCCCATCTGCCCTAAGCAAGATCCTCACCATCAGTCTGAAAACTAACTACTCTGCAGGAAAAAAAAGTAGGGAATAATTAGAATTAAAGTGCACGAGCCACTCAACATGGTGTTCTCCCCATCCGCTGGGTATAATTAGTAGGTTATATAAACATCATTAATGTCATTGGTACACAAACTAGAACATGCATGCAGAGAGAGGGTGTGCTGGTTTGCGATGAGAAGTCCTCCAGTGGAGGTTTACCAGGAAGGGCTGAGCATGGCACTGGCCATCTGAGAGAAGCTAAGTCCATGCTCATCAGGCCACGGCTGTTGCTCAATCTTTTTCCCTATGTTGGCTTTAAGCTCTTTTCTGAGAAAGATGGATAGCCAATGAGCAAACGCTGCCCCAGGTGGCTGTTCAGTATGCTCACGTGGGCATCCCAAAGGAATCACAAATTCAATGTCAAAAGTAAGATTGCCGTTGCACAACTCTGGTGTTTGCAATGTTCTCCATGCCTAGATGTTCCCCAATGCAAAACCCTCGTACTGCCTCTACCTCCATCTCACACTCATTTACTCAGCAAAGCTCTTTCAGTCTTAACTCTGAGCCTCCTCTCATTTCCATCACCAACTTTTCTAACCTGCCCCAAACAGAACAACAACAAAACCCTAGTCTAGAGATTCTGGTTCAGACAGACTAGGGCTGCTTTCAGCCTTGGCCAGAGAAGTTCCTCGTCAGTGGATGGATGATGCATAAGTGACAATGTCAAAAAAAAAAAAAGATTCAGTGCCCAGGCCTAAATATGGTATCTGTATTAATCCCTCCACTGCCAATGCTCAGGGAACAGAAGAGGGGATAGAAAGAATGTGAAAGCTGGAGATGTGAAATAATGTCTTCCAGACATGGTATGGCTATGAAAGTCAAGGTCTCACAGCAGTTATGGCTACCTGTACAAGATCTACACAAGATCAAGGCAGCCATAAGGCTGACACAGAACGGGTAGGTGGTCTCCAGGCCCCATCCCTTACTCAGGAGCTATTGGCAATACATAGTGGCTAATGGAAGCAGAATCATTTTTATTGAGAATGTGCCATGGCTACTAATAGGTTTCCCATGTTCCAGCAGGGATGGTTCCATAAACGTACACATACGGATAGCACTAACTGGACTTAGTGCATTACTTTAAGAAAATGATTGTGAGGGGTTATTGGGATATATGTGAGGAGTTCTAGGGGCAATGTAAGGTAAATATATTTCATTGTATGCATATATGAAATTCTTGAAAATGAAGAATAAAAGCTGCTTTAGTATAACCCATCTTTTGTGAATGACTTCTAACTAGCCTTCCCATATCTACTGAACATCTGAACATCCGCTCCTTTTTTTTTTTTTTTACCCCAAAGCTAGAGTGAAAGGCTCTGATTCAGGCTGAGGGTTTAGATCCATGGTAGGGCTCAGCAAGGACAAGGATCTGGGTAGAGTTTCAAGAATCACAAAACAGCTGGCCAAACATAAAGACACATGCATTCTAAACACATATGATCACACTGAGGAGGCCAACAGCCTCTTGGGAAGGCTGAGGGTGTCAGCATGATGCTTCAGCCCTTCCTTTGGGTCTACGCATTGACTCTTCCGCATCCTCGTGTCTTCTGTGCTCACTGATTTCTCATGGTTCTTTCTTCCCTAGTCATTAGCTCCTCTCTTCCCTTGTCCCACCCGTCCCTTGCAGTGAATCCACAGAGGCTCACAATGTGTCACTTAATGTCCTGTGAGCATCTTAATCCAGACACGATGCCATCTGAACTGCATTTGCTGTCTGCCTCATTTACTCACCAAGCAAACATTCGCCTCCTTACCTATGTGTGTGATGTGTGAATGTCCCATTAATGTATCTCTTTCTTAAGGATTCCACGAGAGTGGAAAGGTATCTGCTCTTGGTTCCACCAGACGCAAATCTAATATCCGACGCCCTGATATAGGAACTTAGCAAGCATTCGCTGAATAAATAGGTTCTGCTCCTGTGTTCAATGATTTTAAAAAGAAATTTATGGACCCTGGTTGTGTCTAGTCTGTGGTGTGTGTAAGTGCACATACATGCTACACTGAGATCAGATTACAGCAAATATGGTGGGGAACAAGGACTGGTAGGCATTCGTGTGCCTACTAAAATAGGTGCTGGGAGATGTAGAGCATTTGAAGACACCCAGTACATTCATCAAATCAGGGACCTGGGGACTTAAGAGAGGCAGCTGCCACAGGTCAAAGGCACACATTCAAGGTAAAATCAGCTCCCTGGCAGGCTGCTCCCAGTGCTTTTAAGGCACCCCAGGGACACTTCAAAGTTCTCTGTCTATAACTATGCATCCTCTTGTTTTGTTTTTATCCTGCCTGACTGTTAGGGAGGGTGGTGTGATAGAGAATTCCAAGGACAGATTTTTCAAAGTCTGAAGTTTAAGAGCTGTGAAATGCAAACAAATACAAATGAGGTGATGTCACCTGGCATGGCAGGGGTCAGGAAAAATGCTGGCAGGATGCCAAACTACATAAAAAGGAAGTCACAGGAAGAGCTATAGAAACAAAACAAAAGTTACACCAGGTATGCAGCTATGCTAACACAGGCAAAAAAGAAGGAAGTAAGACACACCGTGAAATTGTTAAACAAATTTGAAAGTTGAAATATGTAATGCACCTAGCCAAAAAAAATGTAATGAGATACTTAGGAAAATATAAGTTGCAATGCTTGATATTTTCCATGGACAGAACAATACATTTCAAGTCAGAAAATATCTTTAAAATGTTTTTTGTGCTAGGGTTGCAGATTCCCTCAGCTGTAAACACCACTTCCTCCTTCCAACTACACCCCACTGTGGAGAGAATGCTAGTTAAATTATCAGTATTTGAGTCATGCCATGATCAACTTTAGAGGAAGTGACTAAGAAGTCTGAACTGTCTTATCAACAAATACTGGAATGTTAAATAAATAGTAAATAAATCTCTAACAACCTGTTTGCAGTGTAAAAATGGAATTCCTCAAAGAGTCACAAAATAACTTGGTGCACACCTACCGCATAGGGCTCAAAGGTCTGTGCTACACTGAAAACAGATTGGAAATGGATAGTACTCAAATTAGTGAAAGAAAAAGCCTATACTCAGTGTCTCAGTGTCACAGAGATGAAGTTCTATACATAGAAAAGCAGCCCTGCATTGGACTTCTTATTCACTCTGGGTGATCAGGACACAAAACTCACTGTTAGATTTCCGATGGTTTGGGAGGAATTGAATGAGAAGTAAATGAGGTCTACACAGACATCAGTCAAGGGAGGGAGCAAGGTGCTAAAGGTCTCTCTAAAGATCCTTGGCATGGGACCCAGATGAAGGGCTTGACATCCTAGGATGTGTTTACATAACCTATGTAGCAAGCCGCCCGTGCTGTGTGCAGCTACCACTACCATACTTCACAAAGATCCGGGCAAAGGGCTAAGGATGTAAATGAAGACAAAGACCGCAGCTCATTCTTACAAGGAGAATGGCGTTTATTTAAACAACGGTGGGGCCTTATATACCATGGCAGGTATGGTGGAAAAACACCAAGGTCAGAAGCCTACATTCCCAGGGCCCTCTGGAAAAAGGGTAGCCAAAAACAGGAGTTAGCATTTAGACAATAAGGATGGACAGAAAACAGGAACTTGCACACAGGCCTTGCTGGGAGGAGGGGATAAGAAGTGTTTTTCTAAAAGCTCCTAGTCACAAGCTGTCAAGAGATCCCCATGGGGGAAGGGTGCAACAAAATATGTTCAGGGTTGTGAGCTTTGCCTTGTGTGTGTGTGTGTGTGTGTGTGTGTGTGTGTGTGTGTGTGTGTGTGTGTGTAGAAGTCAAAGGACCACTGCAGCTAGAGCTGCAGTCCTCAAGGGTCACCCTTCCACAGTTTTGTTTGTTTTGCTTTAAGACAGGCTCTTTAACTGGCGTGGAGAGCAGCAGGTCACCAAGGAGTCCCTGTCTCTGCCTCTCCATTGTAGGAATTGTAAGCATGTGCCACTATGCCCAGCATTTTTTTTAACATGAGTTCAAGTCAGGTTTTGGTGTTTGCAAAGTAGGTTCTTTACTCTAGCCTTTACCCAATACTTTTGCTGGTGAAGAAGTTAGAAGAGAAAATGGATTCATCTCAGAACCCAATGTTAAGTGATCAACCTAAGCATGCATCACAGGTCTGCAAGATTGCAGGGGATCTATAGCATAGGAGTGCTGAGGTGGATAATCCACACAGCCAATATGAAGGACAGAAGAATGCTCCTTTTCAGGCCAAGAGATGCCTGATATCTAAGGCTAAGGCATTCTCTGAGAAGGAAGCAGCTACTCGGACAGAAATGATATTCCTGACAGCATGAGTGGGGACAGGAAGATGGAGGCTTGGCTGTGTGGGTTCCAGCACCCGGAGGCTGTGATCAATAAATCATGGCATCAGTCAGGCACTGGAGCTAGTTCAGCATGTGGACACCAATCAGGAATGCAGGTCCAGTGAGTGGACTGAATAGAATGTAGAGGCATTACATCACTGAGCAGGAAAAATGCAGGGCACTGTGTGCAACACCAGAGTGCCTTTCTTAACTCATACTACAAAGAAAAACGAAGTATGGACCTGGGCTTGGGCAAAACTCAAAGAGGAAAGTGCTTCTGTCCATGCGTGCATGTGTGCGTGCGTACATGCATGCGTGCATGCTTGTGTGTGCGTGCACACAGCACAGAATGCCTGTGGAAGCCAGGAGACAATCTGTGGGAGTCAGTTCTCTCCCTCTATCATGTGGATCCTGCAGATCCAGACAGGCCACCAAGCATGGCAGTAACCACTATCTAACATGTTCATGTTAAGCTAATATTCTTGGCAGACCTCTCATCAGCATAGAGATAGCCTTATGGATGTGATTTCCAAGTTACATCCTTACTCCACCCTCAGGAACACTAGAGTTGTAATTCCCTGTTAACCATTTAGTGGGAGATTGTTTTTCTCAGGTGAGTTGGAATTTATAGATCTGTAGGTCTCACTCTATGTATGAACCAAGTGGCACTGGATTTTGGCAAACAAGATAGAATATTTCCATCTCTTCCTCTAGCATGATGGACTGAATATCTGTGTCCCTTCCTGACACATGTGTTAAAATCTTTACCTCCAATTGATGTTAGGATGTTTGAACATTGGGAAATAATCAAGTCACATGATAGAAGTCTCATGAATGAGATCAGTGCCTTTACAATTGACCACTCCCCACCCCATCCTGTTGATGACAAAGGAGATGTAATAAATAAGCCATCTGCAAACCCAGAAGAGGGTCTTTACCTGAATCCAACATTTACCTGAAGGGACTGTGATTTTGGGTTTCCATGGCTCCAGAATTATAGGAAAGAAACTTCTGTTGTTTATAAGCCCATCCTGTCTCTGGTGCTTTGTTATAGCAGCCCCAGGTAAGAAAACAGATAATATTAAAATCTTTATTATGGTCTGTGGCTGAAAACAGCCATGTGGGTCTAGGTTACTGTTTCTCCAATATCATCTGTGGACCATCTGTGGCAGTTACCTGCATAGCAGTAATGGGAAATTCTTGACTCCCTTCCCAGACAGAAGGAAGCAGAATCCATCCAGGTGGGTCCAGAAGTCTACATTGCTAACCAGACTCCCCTGCTGGTTTTACATATTAAGCTTTGGTAATTTTGTATATGGCTGAGAACTATTAGCATATCAGAGAGTTGGTGTTTAGATTGTAAACTGCTATTGACATATGGATGTGTGTTCTGTTTATGAATTCTCTACCTTAAAGATAGAATTATTAACTGCTGTCCTTCTCCAAAGACAACCTCAATCACTGAGCAGATTGCTAGTTGGGAAGGGAACCTTCTCTACTGTTATAACAGGTTCTGTGTAGCACCAGGAGATTTGTTGTGTTTTTTTTTTAAAAAAGATCAGTGGGAAGAGGCAAAGATCATATAAGGCAGTTCAGGGTGGAGGTGGAGCCAGCAAGTGGAAAGTGGGAAGGAAGGCTTGAAGAGTCAGCAGCTGTTTGGGTTAAAAAAAGACTAGTTTTGTGGCATTCTAGATAGTTTCATGTCAACTTACACAGGGAAGTTACCTGAAAGGAGCAAACCTCAACTTAGGAGGTGCCGCCCTGACCTCCAGCTGTAGGGCATTCCTTAATTAATGACTGATAGGAGATGGCCCAGCCCACTGTGGGTGGTGTTATCCCTGGCTTTCTATTCCTGGGTTCTATAAGAAAGCAAATGAGAATGTCATGAGGAGCAAGCCAGTAAGCAGCACCCTTCATGGCCTCTGCATCGGTTCCTGCCTCCAGGTTCCGGCCCTGCTTGAGTTCCTGTCCTGACTTCCTTCAGTGATGGACTGTGATATGGAAATGTAAGCCAAACCCTTTTATCTCCTAATTGCCCTGGTCCTGGTGTTTCATCACAGCAATGGTCACCCTCACTAAGACAGGTTTACAGCTAAGCGATCTTAACCAAGAAGAAGTTAGTGAGGAGAGCATGGCTGTTCTCTTCTCCAGAGAAACAGATTTTTAAGAAATTGTCTAATACAAACCCTAAAATGACTCACAATTCCTTCTTCCTGGGCCAATGTTTCCTGGAATGGAAAAGTTAAGTGTGTTCACAAGGTCAAAGAATACAGCCCTGTTAACAACAGAGTAGCGAGGACATCGGGCCATGTGGCTGTAAAGCTTTAGTTTGGGGTCCCTTGTGTTCTGTTAACTCCACAGAGCAATCTGAAGTCTTGTGTCACTGTCAGTAGATATAGTGACACACAGTGGAACTGCAATGATGAAAGCAGACTTGACCCACACATTCAGAGATGTTTTCCAATAGGGACTGGGCAGAAAGACATGCAGGATACAGTACACTTTTGTGCAACTCTTGGATCTACTATTTCTATGGTCATGGGATAGAGCAAGCACCTACACTGTGTGCCCAGTTGCCCCATGGAAAATGCTGGAGACCAATTTTTGAGATTTTTCTGCTGGTGGAAAATGTATTGCATCGTGTCACTAATTTAGTTTCAATTTTATGCTGACATAGTCTTTTGAATAACAGTGTCACCTGAATCTGTCATGTCATCTGAATCTCCCATGCCACAATCTATGAATATGGACAGACAATAGCTGTGTATAAATTGCTAAGGGAAATAACACTAACTAGCCAGCTAGATTCAGAATGGGTCTTGTGAACTGATGACTGCTTTCATTAATACATGCACCAATATCAATGAGCTATTAATTCTCAAAACATGGTCTCTACTGCCTGTGTGTAGATTTCTTATCATGCAAGGACAGAGTGGGGAGTAAGAAGAGAGGACCTTACTCCACCAGCAGGACAGGAGAAGACAGAAACACCAGGAATCAGAGAGCTACCACTGAGCCCATTTTGGGCTGCAAAACTTGCCATGACCAGAGGAAAGGCTTTCTCCTTCCATGGGACATTGCTATTCCTTTCCTCTGTCAGAGACGACCCCCATGGCAGGCTCAGGGAGGGGCAACAAAGGTTGCCTTCAGCTTCCTTTCACTGCAGACCCTTCCTAGTGGCAACTGACATCTAAGGGTATATTTGTCCAAGACACAGCAGCTAGTTAAATGCATCATTGTTGGACAGGGTCAAGTGCACAGTTGGTATAGTCTGAGAAAACTTAGAGCTTAGCCCCATATGTTCATGTCTCTAGCGTGTTGTAGCCTTCTTGGTTTCTCATTGTTTGTGTGGATAGTAGAGTAATAAGCATTGTTATACAAGGAGGTCTGTAGCATGCTAACTTAGTTTTCCCTCAGGGATGTACCCATGAACATACGGATTGGTAGACACACAGGGAAGAGAATCTGACCCCAAAAACAGTTGCTTGACCCAGGAAGAAGCTTCAGCATGATCATGAGGGTTGAGCTTCTTTAAACTGAGCGCCCTTGGGACACTGCCATCATTGATGGTTGACACAGGTCTCCATAGGATGAACTTCTTAGGATGAAGTTCATTACTCCACTTTCACTGTGCCTAAATGGCAGACAAAGAGTGTACAGGCAGAACAGGAGTGACAGTGTCACTCTGGTTGAAATTTCTAATGATAAGTACTCTGATGTTTTTTACAGGAGCAAATAATGCTTAGTGATGCTCTGAAAAGGAAGAGGAAAAGTAAGATGCATAAAAGTTTCCAGACAGGAGAATACTAGAAGGAAAATCCTTTAAGACCGCATGCAGTATTGATAATGAGGACAGTACTTTACTGCAGGTCTGTGTGCCTCATGTGTTGTGTGGACTGTAAGCATATGGTTTCATCCTGGCCAAGGTTTGCTATGTGCAGTAACTCAGCTCAAATTTCATAATGACTCATAATCTACTATGAGTAACCATGTGGATTTTTTAATTGAGATATTGTGTGTGGGTATATATGTGTGTGTGTGTGTACGTATGAGCTCATGCCATGCCACAGTACATGAGTGAATGTCAGAAGGCAACTCGTGAGATTCAGTTCTCTCCTTGCGCCCTATTGGTTCCTGAGACTGAACTCAGGTGATCAGTCTTGGCAGCTGACCCATGTTACTGGCCCATGAGCTACCATCTTTTACAGAGGGAAAATATGAGGGTTCTGTATTTGGTTGACTGGAGAGCCCACTATTAAATTCCTGATTTCTATGAACCAACTTTTATTATTTCTTTGAGACTTTTAGAGGATGTATTTTCACTATATTTCACCCAACTCTTTCCGGATCTACTCCTATTCCTTAATGCAAACTTTGTGATCTTTAAAAAATGCTTTGAATCTAATTTGTTCCACCTTTATACTCCTGCATGTGAGATTTCCACTGGAGCCAAGTCAACCTACTAGGATCTGTGCCCTCAAGGAAAACTGACTCTTTTTCTCCCAGAGGCCACAGATAGTACCTGTCTTCTCAGTTAGGGGTGGAGGGCCCATGAGCCCCTTCCCACTCTGTGTTAGAATGCTGATCTTGTACAGATTTGAAGAAAGTAACTCACTCCTGTGAGTTTGGGAGTGCACCGGGGATCAGCATTCCTATTAGCAACCTCAAATCTCCACCTCTGGCTAAAAGCCACCTCCCAGACAGTTCTAATCCAGTTTTCTGTTCTCATCTAGGCCCCTTGCCTGCCTCTCAGCAACTGTGAACATCCGCATTATTCATGGATCCCAGCTTTGGAATAAGCTGAAATATTTCAATTTATTCTGGTGTATGCCAGGTCTTCCTACTTAAAGGACATGAAGCCAAGTCCCTTTCATTCAGCTGGGATGTCCTACAGAGGACATAGTGCAGAAGTGGGAAGGCTGTCATGACCTCACAGGACAGGAGGGTGGAGGGAAGAGTCCGACCACAGAGAGGACTTAGGAACATTTCGGTGAGCTTCATCCCAAAGCAAGCTTTCTACATCTTGACTGCACAGCTGTTAGCACGGTGATTTAAACGTGTCAACACTAAACAAATTA
Source organism: Mesocricetus auratus (assembly GCF_017639785.1). Lineage (NCBI taxonomy): Eukaryota > Metazoa > Chordata > Mammalia > Rodentia > Cricetidae > Mesocricetus > Mesocricetus auratus. Next base: position 5,227,461 of record NW_024429205.1, read on the forward strand.
TACACTTAAAAATCAATTAATATTATGGCATATCAATTATGCTTTGCTTGGAGAATACTTAAAACCCCTCATCTTTGGCTCCAAACACCCTCTGAGGATCTAAAAGCATATGTCTGTTTCCTTCAAGGCTCCTGCTGGAGGCAGAGGTCATTGGCAAATCAGATAACTCTCATCAATTTAATAAACTTTGTTGATTAAGAAGTAGTCAAGGTGCAGCTTATTATGTAATCAGTTCCCAAGGATGGAAAACACTGATTGATGTTTGCAACTATGGTTACCTTCATGTTGTAGGTCAGCAGCGCAAGGCTACCTCTAGACAGAGGCTGTGATTTAGGGGACCCAAGGGATGCATCTTGTGCCTGGGTATGACAGATACCTGGGGATGATAAACTATTGACTCCACCCTCTTCTCTCTCCCCATGGTCAAACTGGTGCCTCTCAACACCCAAGTTCAATATAAACCCTATGAGCCAGGGTCCTGGGGCTCAGGGAATGGATCAGGAGGCAGCAGAGTGGTCTAGGAGACAAACGAAGGTGTCCAGCATGGCCATCTACTCACTGCTCTTGGTTTTAGGCACCAATAGTTTTCCATCTGTCTGCTTTGCTTTAATTCTTCCCTTGATGACCCATGGAAATAGGATGTTGCTCAAGACAGATCAGTGAACAAGTTCTTAGCTAGGATCCTGATCCCTTCCTCATCTGCTTGGGAGTGAGTCTTCCTGGGAGATGAGGATCAAGTGGGTGTGTGATTGAACACAAGTGGGTGAGTGAGCGATTGGGTGGATGGGTGGGTGCGTAGGTGAACAAATGAACGATTGAATAGATGAGTGAATGGGTAAACGAATAAGTGAATGAGTGAGTGTGTGACAGTAACTTTTTGAAAAGACAAAATCAAAAACCAAATAAATGATGATAGATAGATAGATAGATAGATAGATAGATAGATGATAGATAGATGATAAATGACATATACAGACAGATAGATGAAAAACGGAGAAAATGGCACTGAGGACCCAGCCACTGAAGACACTAGTGGTTCTATATAACAGCCATAAAATGGCCACGCAGATCTCCCCAGCTCCCACTGTGCCTTATTCTCCACCGTTTCTCCTCTGTTGCTGTGGTTGCCTTCTGCTCAGTTGCTGAGCGTCTATTGCCCGCCTCTATACCATCCTCCATGTGGCAGTCAGCAGAATCCTTCTGGAAAAGCTCTCATGTCACTTCTGTCCCCAGTGCTTCACCTTCCCATTGCTCTGAGACACAGAAATATATCCTTACGATGGCAGCACCTTAAGGCCACCCCTGCCCATCATAGGGACCTACACCCTCCTCCTTGCTATCCTTTCTCCACCATCTGGGATATTTCAGGAATATTCTTGACTTCTTTTGCAACTTGCTCCAACATCAAGGTAAATATGGCTCTTACCTAACTCTTCCAGGTTTCTCAAATGTCATAGGAGCCAGTGTCCTGGGGGGCTATTTGTTAAATTAAATGAAACCATGATCCCTTTCTACAGGAAAATACTTAGCATATTATACATGCGCTTGTGAATTTTGGGGAGCCTCAGAAGTCAGCTCAGGTGTGATGGTCAATACTGTCACCTTGACAGTGCCTAGAACAACTCTGGGTACGAGGGAGTTCCTAGATGTGTTCAAAGTAATGAGAAGATCCACCCTAAATGTGAGCAGGACCATTCCAGGGGTTGAGATCCCAGACTGAATAAAAAGGAGAAGAGGAACTAAGCATGAGTGTGAAGTGAACACCAGCATGCCTTCTCTCTCTGTCCTAGCTGCTCACATTGACACCAGGCCTTCTCTGCCACAGTAGACTGCACCTTTAAACTGTGAGCCCAAACCACCCCTTCATTCCTTACACTGCTCATGTCAAGTATTTTTTGTCACAGCAGCAAGAAACATAGCCAGTGTTTCATGAATTCCCATAGTTAGCACAGTATGCTAAACCTTGTAAAGAAATCATAGAGATATCTATACTACACACACACACACACACACACACACACACACACACACACATCTCTGTGTGTGCATCTCTCACCTTAGAATAAAAGCGAACATGAAAAATCTGATGCACCTTACAGAAACTGCCCAAGGACCCATTGAGAAATACATGATTCAGTAGCAACCTCCTGACCAGGTCATGTTTCTCGGCATAAATCCGTCTCGTTTCCAGAGAAACTTTCTTTAGAGTGTGTCTCTCAGGCTAAGTGAATACTGAAAGCCATAGTGAAAGCTATTACCTGAGGCTAATAGAGTTTGTGGAGAAGCAGTCACCACTGCTAATACCCCCCACTCTGGTCTCAGAGATAAGAGCCCTTTCTGGGCAGAGCTTTGTTAGAAGTGAAATTTCTCATCCCTGCCACAGATAAGCTGTCCCTGGCTGCTGAAAGCAATCCTGAGCTTCCCCTTAACAAGTTATGAATGGAGCCCTGCATGTTATAGACTCTGGAGAGCATGTCACCTCTTTCCTGGCTCTCGGTTTCCTGCTTCTGAATCCTCCCTGGGTCCTAACGCTGAAGCAGCGATGACTTCTCCATTGCCCTCCCTGTGGCACACTGTGAGCTGGATATTTTTCTCAGGTGCTTCATGGATGCCTATCCAGACCGGGGTCCTCTTCCTGTGCTCACACAGGAGGAGCCATGCATCGTCACACACAGAAGTCAGCACAATGCTTCAGACTGGACATGTGTGAGCTATGGGACTCACCTGGGCAGGAAATGGCAGGTATATTTGTAACTGCTATGATATTCCTGTGACAAGTGCTGCAGAACACACAGTTTACCTAATGGCACAACCAAAACCATGTGCTTCTCTATGGGTACCACAAACCCGTGCTGTCTGAGAATCTCTCGCCACAGTAAGTCCATCTAATCAGGACTCTGTCCTTTCTCTCTGCTCCTGCAAATCATTCTGTACTGCTCAAGGACCCTCAGCCTGTCTCTTCCCCCATCTCAACTCCTTCGGAGGCATCTATGCCTCACTTCTCAGTGAAGGTCTAGCCTGGCATCCTGATTCTCAGCCTGGGCTCATGGACAGAGACCACAACCAAGGGCACGGCAGTTACCTCCATCTTTCTCAGCAGTGTTAATAAGCCAGTGTCAGTACTACAGCCTTGTCAGTCATGCTGTATTTTATTTTGCTCTACTGTTATCAACCTTAGCATTAGATGGAGATGCTCAAGGTCAGAGACTATTTCCATCTTTTTAAGGCGCACCTTCTCAGGCCAGCAGCATACCAATAAACATTTACTCTTAAGATGAGTATGTACTCAGTCTATGAACTGGACTGATGATGGCGAGAAGACAAATCTAAAAACTTGGTTCTAGGTGATTATTTGCAAATCATTAAGAGTCTCAGTCAGCAGCTTTAACAGTCTAGTACTATCTGCATGGAAACTCCCAGGGTCTAGAGTGGGGTGGCTCCTCCAATTCTGTTCCGCTTTGTCTCACACGATCTTCTGCCTGCATTATGTTGATGCTGAATGCTGCAGGGTCTACACAGGAAGCCAAGTACCCGTGTCTACAGCCATGGAGATACATAATAAAGGACAAGGATTGGTCAGGGAAATCTTTTTTTAAATACTGCACAAAATATTTTTATTGATTTATTTTTTATATTCCAATCCCAATTCCCCCTCTCTCCTCTCCTCCCACTCCCTCTACTCCTCATTTTCTCCCATCTGCTACACAGAGAGGGTAAGGTCTCTCCTAGAAAGTCTACTAAGTCTGTCCCATCATCTAGTTAAGGCAGGACCAAGGTACCTCTCCACCCCCACACCCCTATGTCTAGGCTGGGCAAGGTATCTCTCCATATAAAATGGACTTCATGCCAGGCGGTGGTGGTGCACACCTTTAATCCCAGCACTAGGGAGGCAGAGGCAGGCAGATCTCTGTGAGTTCGAGGCCAGGCTGGACCGACAGCCTCCAAAACAATACAGAGAAACCCTGTCTCGTAAAAACAAAAACAAACAAACAAACAAAAAAGGGCTTCACTAAGTCAGTTTGTGCATTAGTGTTAGGTCTTGGACCCACTGCCAATGGCCTCATATATTATCCCAGTCACACCAGTGTCACCTATATTAAGGAGTCTAGTTTGGTCTTATGCAGGTTCCCCATTTGTCAGACCTGAGTCAGTGATCTCTCACTAGCTCAGGCCAGCTGATTCTGTGAGTTTCCCCATCATGGTCTTGACTCCTTTGTTCATATTATCACTCTCCCCTCACTTTGATTGTACTCCAGGAGCTTGGCCCATTAGTTATTTGTGGATTTCTGTGTCTGCTTCCATCTGTTTCTGGAAGAGGGTTCAAACTTCTCTGGGGTTATGGATTGTAGGCTGGGTATTTTTTGCTTTATGTCTGTTATCCACTTATGAGTGAGTACATTACTATATTTGTCTTTCTAGTTTGGGGTTACCTCACTTAAGATGTTTTTTTCTAGTTTTGTCCATTTGTCTGTGAATTTTAGGATGTCATTGTTTCTTAGTGATGAGTAGTACTCCATTGTGTAAACATAACACATTTTCTTTATACATTCTTCAGTTGAGGGACACCTAGGCTGTTTCTAAGGTCAGGCTATTACAAATAACATTGCTGTGAACATAGTTGAGTAAATGTCCTTGTAGTGTGAATGCGCCTCCTTTGGGTATATGCCCAACAGTGGTATTGCAGGGTCTTGAGGTAAGTTGATCCCTAATTTTCTGAAAGGTGAGGGAAATTTTAAGAGCAAATGGCATATTATGAAGATCCCAGTGGCGTGCACTAAGGGATCCCTTAGTACGTATGGCCTCCCCTTCCCTGGAGTCTAGTGGTCTTGTTTTCATGTTCCATGTTACCCACCCAGATTCCCACTCTAAATGTTTCTTCCTTTTCTAAACTCTGGAAAAGTTTCATCAGCAGGGCTGGTGTCATCAAGGCTTCTGCTTTGCTCCTAGACTACCCAAAAGTTTCATCAATAGCCAATGACACGTGCCAAGTGTCCCTTGATAGATGAGCTTTAGTTATACCAGCCACACCAATAGAGAGCAGGGTAACTAAGTCTTGTGAAATTTGAGTATTTGTTGTGATTTATAAAAAGTGGCTGGAGAGAGAAAGATGTCGAGTAACAGAGTTCAAGTGGAGGGGTGTTTATTAAGAGAAAAGGATCATAAAAAGGGGAAAGGGGAGGGGGAAGACTGGCCTCCTGGGACAGGAGCGGAGGGAGAGAGGAGGAAAGGGGGGTAACAGACAGACAGAGAGAGGGAGAGAAAGAAAGAGTGACAGGGATGGGAAGTGGGTAGGGCCATTTTAAAAGGGAACATAGTGGATGTGCACAGGTGGTGCTCTTAGTGGCAGCAGCCGAGGGCGTGTCCAGTCAGAACCCCCAAGGACAGGCCAGTACAGATGCCTGAATAATAACAATTATTCCCTCCGTAAAAGCGCCCCAGCTTATACAGGAAGAGGGCAACCTCGCACCCACCGAGTATGGGGCAGGGGGATGGTGAATGAGGGAGGAGGACTTGGGAGACGTGGCGTGGGAAGGGCACAGAGGAGAGGTGGGGTAGGGGAGAGGGGTGAAGAGGAGCCGTCCAGTGAAGAAGGGGCATGAAGGAGAAAGAGAGGAAAGGTGTGCAGAGCTGTGGCGGAGGAGAAGGACAAAAGACAGAAGGGGGGAAGATGGGTAGGAAGTGGCAGCCACAAGTTTCTTCTGAAATTCATCAATAAGACTTTGTTGGAAAAACTGCAAAGCACAAAAGCACTGGGGAGTCTCGCTGCTTTTCTTTTTAACTAAGTCAAAGAGATTACTCAAGAGATACAATATTTACCAAAAAAACCCATAGATGTTATTAAAGAGATACACGGATTATTAAAGTCCACATTTAAATATTTAAGTATTGACTTCTTTCGAGGCTCGGGGAATAGTTTGACCAGGAAACTGCTTTCCTTGTGGTGATGAAGAACTGAGTTTAACCCCACATTTAAAAAAGAAGTAAAACAGATGTGGGGGTGGGGGGTGCACAGCTGCCTTTAGTCCTAGCGCTCGGGAGGCAGATGCAGGCAGATCTCTGAGTTCAAGGCTAGCCAGGCCTACAGAATGAATTCCAGGATAACTAAGGTTACACAGAGAAAACCTGTCTTAAAACACGCCCCCCCCAGAGAAAACAAAACAAAACCCTGAAGCAAAACAAAAAGGTAGGTTTGTGCTACTCACTTACCCCTGTGCTGTGGAGGCAGAGACATGGAGATCACCGGGATAATGGTTCAAGTGGCCTAGTTCCAAGCCACTGTCAAAATATAGGAAATGCCCGGCATCTGAGGAATAACACCCAGACTGATACTGTATACATGCATGTCTGTATACACATATGCCCCTACACACGCACATGTGCCTGCACACATATGATTATCACAGGCTCATTATTGAAAATTCCCATTCAAATTTTCTCATGTGTTTCAGTGAGCATATCCTGGTGCTATCTAATATTGTATCTACTTCGTGCTGTTAGTTAGAGCTACCCATTTTATAGACATCATTGTTTCCCTGAGACAACCCCTGGTATTTATATATTTCATGTTTCATTTTCTAATTTATTAATGATGCTTTTGTCTTAGTGCCTTTTGTCCTCCTCTTTATAAATTTGGTATTGTTTTCTTAGTTATTTGAGAGAAATGTTTTATTAATTGTCATTTTGTATTAATAATAAAAACAAGATCATACCTTGAGCTTATAAACTAGACACGACCCCCAAAGTGTTCCTGTATAATGTTCTCAATGCTGCTTCTACACAATGAAAGATATTTGAACCGGTCTCTTTCATCTGGGAATTACATAAGGGTCATTTCCGTATTTTACAATTTCTAATGAAATTGACACTTTGCCCTTTTGTCATTGCTATTTTAATTTACTCGTGCCTGAATTGTTCTTGTCTATTTATCTCTTAGCTAACAAGTACATTGTTTTAATTTTCAAGTATAATTTCTATGTGGGTGTTTTTGATATCTATTGTTCTATCTATAGTTCCCTGTGTTGACTCTCTGTGGGTATACGTGAAATCACCACAGATTTAGTGACATAAAGCAAGAACTATCAATCAGGTCACAGTGTGTCAGAGGTCAGGGACACAATTCATCCATACCCTCTGCTTGGTCCCACAAGCCACAGACTGGATGTGGGTGCTATCTGAGACTCAGTGTGCTTGCCAACTCTACGAGATGCTAAAAGAATAAGTCACCATAGTGACTTGTATGTTGTTAAGGCATCAGACAAACTCTAGGAAGTTCCCCATCCTTTTTACATCCCCTTTGATTAATGAAGAAACACAACTGATTTGAGAACTTGAACTACTACATCTTCCCCTTTGCTATACATGTAATCTAATCTCAGGAATGGCACGCCTTCCTATTCACAAACCCAAACACACTCCTGCCGAGGGATTCACTGACCTTCCCATTTCTGTCACAACAGGTCTTTTGTCTTTTCACCTATATGCTTCAAAGTGCACTTACAGATCCTTCTAGACTTATAACTTCATACATCTCCCTAAACACTGATTAGGAGACCAAAGATTGCCTTCTCCTAGCCTAGGCTGACACCCTCATCTCCTCGAAGCCTTCTCGGTCACTACCAGGCTCCGTCTTCCTCATGCCGCACATCATGGAGAGGAATGCTGCAGGCTTCATCCTACTATTTCCTCATCTCCCGACCACTGGCGTCTGCCCAGAGACCCTTGCAGTGCTGCCCATGGCTGCATGCTTTGGTCCTAGATGGACATGAGGTCCTCTTTGGTACATGTGGTCACACTAGCAGTTTGTGGTTTACTGTGTGTATGCAGAGAGCTTGTGTTCATGTCCTAGAGCCACATGAAACACAAAGACACAACAATAAAGTTGGATAATGGGCCAACCTCTGGGTACTCATGCCCCAGGGGAGTCTCTTGAGTCCTGGTTTGCCATCCACTGGTGCCCTGCATTACATTTATAGGTGCAAAACTGATACGATAACCATGGAAATGAGATGACCACCCAAATGAGGTCATCCATGAGGCTAAGCCCTTTGCACCGATGTTGAGGAGCCACTATTAGTTATCAGTCCCCATCAGTCCTCAGCCATGTAATTTGTGTTCCTACAGAAGGGCAGGAACGTAAGTAGCAAATCTCAGACAATTTACTCATATTGAGCACAAAACAATTTCAAAAACAACTTTTGACTTCTCTTCTCAGTAATGGCAGGTTTGATCATTCAGATTTAACTACTCATAATAAAATAAAACATATATGGACATATGGAAAGGATTAAAACATGGGTTCTTCCTTTTTGAAGACACTGGAAACTTACAAGAAAGTTTTTAAAAAGTCAAGCCAAGATTATGAATAAGGAGAAACAGGGAGTTATGATCAGGGTATGAGAGCTGTTTCCCTTTGAAGGTTTGAGGAACAATGGAACCAGACTGGGTGACAGAGGGGCAGGGCCCCTTGTCAGCTCAGAAGAGTGGTGGGACCAAGCTGAACATCGAGATCATATACGGAGAATATACTCTTCCTTTGGCAGAACTGCAGTGAGTAGTCTCCAAAGTGAGGAAGTACACATATGTTCTCTGTGTAAGGAAAGAAAGGTCCATTAGCCTAAAATAATTTATACAAACAATATCCCAAATCAGCAGAAAAGGACAGACCAAGTACAGAATGCCAAATCATCCAGATATTAGAGCAATCAGACACATATTTCAAAATGATTAGAATCATCATGTCCAAGATGATTAGAAAGCAAACAAATACACAAACACACACACACACACACACACACACACACACACACACACACACACACTAGACTAAGGGTTTTGGGAGGAAGCTAAAATACCATGAGAGTGACATGGCCAATTTTTAATAAAGGGAACAAATGGAAAATATTCAAATTAAAAATATTATCACCAAAATTACTAACTCAATGAGTATGATTAACAGTTGATTAGTCAACAGAAGAGAGAATTAGTCAACATAGAAAAGAAGAAACAAATTGAGCAAAATAAAATTTGGATGAGACCAGGATGCAGGAATTCCCCAGAGACAAAAGAGAGCATATGATCAAAATCAGTATTTGGAAACATAATTGAAGCTAATTAAAAAAAACTGACAAAAGACATTAAGCAAGATTGAAGGATCTCTGAGAACTCGAGCAGAGAACATGAAAAGAGTAAAGACTGTCCGCTGGTGGTCTAACTCACAGCAAAGCCCTAGAGAAGAGAGCCAAGGATAAACTCTCCAGTGAGAAGATGACTTAGAAAACTGCCAACTCTACAAACCAGAAGCATTGGTCTGACCGCCTTAAATACTAAAAAATACAAAATGACTCCCAACCTGGAGTTCTCTATTGTGCAAAGCCACTCTTCCACAGGTAAGGGGGCAAGAAGAAACAGCGAGCGAGACTACGTTTATCACAGCAACTGTGGGCCAATGCACACACTGAAATTGCTTTCCACACAAAAGAAAAGCATCCTGAATGGAAGGCTAATGTTTCAGAGAGGCACAGAGAAGACATGGAGATTAGAACTGTGTAGATAAATCTCTCTGTACAGAGAAAAATGTCAAAACAACTAAAGGAACATATTTTCGGAAGAGAAGAATGGGCTACCACCTCGGTTTGTTTTATGTAAGGCCACCAGAACCTGACTTCCGAAACAAAGACAGAACAAGAAAATAATAGGCTGGTGTGCTATTTTTAATATTGTTTCCATAATCCTAAATAATTACCTCAAGAATCAGGTGATGTTTAAAATTGATACTGTGGTGCTGCCAAGTCCTCTTTATTCAAAATGAAAGCTTGCTTTAATACAGAAAACACAAGTGATGGTTTGTCATAAACTAGTCTAAAAGCAAAAGAAATATGAAAAATGACGGAATATGATATCAGGGAGGAGTGGAGAGAGTAAGTGATTAATGATATTCTTACTTGGTAATTGCTATTGTTTGACCTGAGGGAAATTCTAATCAACTTTTTAAATGTGACTTCTTGTTTAAATTAAAAGGGAAAATGTTTCTCTATTAACTAGAAACAAAACACCAGTTAAGAGGCAATATCATGACGTGTTTAAGAATTCCAGGAGTCTACAGATGAAGTGTTTAAATGAATAAACAAGCTTGACAGAAATTTTGGCATTTGAGAATTCCTAGCTATATACCTACTTATCTCAGCATCTTACCACAGGCTTCAAAGATTTAGCATGATCCCAAGTAGGTTCTGGGTGTTCTTTGTCATCAATGACAAGAACTTAAGACTTCTAGCTTAGCATTCTTAATGGAATGGGTGGGGTGATAACTGGGAAGTCCAACTACTGGAAAGGGAAACAGTTTTACTGGCTACTCCATACTTTTTTTTCCAGGACTAGGACCCTCTGTCCTAGTTAGGTTTTTGTCAACCTGATACGAGCTAGAGCATCTATGAAGAGAGCATCTCAATTGAGAAAGTGTCTCCATCCTGATTAATAAACATGAGACTGCAATTAGGTTCTCTTTGATGGGCCAAATCTACCCTAACCTCAGCCACCTTGCACCATAACATAGCTCTGTCCATTTTTAGCTTCCACATTGCCTTCCAGTCAACTAGCCTCATGTTGGCTTATCCATTAGTTGGCAAATTGATTTGAATAAAACCTCTGGTAGAGCTTATTCTATATTTACTTGAGAATAATTGCCAAATTTTCTGAAAATTGCACATCAACCTCCTTTGCTCAGGCCAAATAGAACATTGACGTTGTCTTCCCCACCTTCACACTTTAGAAGTAGCTCTTCCACTGAGACAAATAGTCTTCAGGGCTCCATCTCTGTTCCTGGGGGCCTTCCATATATATGGGGGGTTGGGGATGGGGTTGGGCATCTTATTAGTTCTTCCTTTCCTTTGCATGTTTGCAAGCCATCCTATAGCATGAAAAAGGGACCCTGATCTTCCTCCTGCTGGTGCTCTTCCCCTATCTACACCCAAATAACTGCCTTTCTACCTGACAGGTGCATGGCATTCCCACCTCTCTGCTTGTTGAAAATCTCACATTCCTGGGTGACTTTAGTATCCCAGAGGGTCACTTGTATTGTATTCAAGGCAAATAAGCTCTGCACTCACTCAGTAATGAAGTTGTCAGTCATCCATTAGACAATGACCTCTGGCTCCCTCCTCACACACAGTCTACAGTTAGTAGGTTCTTAATAGACACACCGAGACACAACCAAGGCAAATTATCCACATTGTAATGAGTTTCTCATAGCAGCACAAGTTCTTGATTTAACCTGACCTTGATGCAGCTCAAAATACAAACTCCAAGCCACATTCTGTGTGTGCCGCAAAAACAGCCCAATGCCTGGAGATAGTTCCCTACTTTGGCAGGTTTAGGTGGACGTGTATACATACATGTATCTCAACCTTGTTAACCTGGGGTTGGAGAGGGAGAAAGATGAGTTCTGTGCATGCAGTTCAGTCTATTTCTTCAAACATGCCGAATGATAATTAGCTTTGATTTTTACATCTATTCATAATGATAGCGGAGGGCAAGGCACAACAGGAAGGGGGCTGCGAGCTTTCCACTTAGCAATTAATTCTATTATTAAATGCTAAGAAAAAAATAAGTGCCTGCCAGCTGTAGCTTTATTGTGTTTTCCCAGAAATAATAATGAGAAGGCGCTGAAAGTATATGATTTCTTTTTCTTTTTCTCCCCCCACCCTGGAGAAGAAGACAGTCCATGGATAGCTGCTCCCTCTGAGTAAAAATGGAAGGACTCCTTCCCCTTGGATGGGTGATGGAAGGAACAGGATTTGGAGTGCAGCTGAGTTGGTGGGGTGCCTGCTATACTCGTGAAGCCTGGGTTTGGTCCCCAGTACCACGGAAACAGGGCATGATACATGGTGGCCCATGTCTGTAATCATAGAAGTGGAGGGGACCTCAAAGTGAAGTTCAAGGTCACCTTCAGCTACTGTGAGTTTGAGGACAGCCTGGGATACATGATATACTATCTCAAAGGAAATGAAGTAAGTAAAAGAGAAGGGAGAGGAAGGAAGACAGGCAGGCAGGAAGGAAGATAAATGTTTTTAAATTTAATTTTGGGAAAGCCTTTCGCTTCCTTTTGGTTAGTTTCATACATATAAACAATATGTTAAGATTGTGTCCATTTTTAAAAACTGTAACATATACCCTTGTCCAGAGTCTATCCTAAGTAACATGAAGATTTCAATCTAGGATGCTTAATTTAATGTTACCCTCCACAGATGTACTCATGACTGAGTTTAAACAATATAGAAAACGTTAGAGAGGATGAATTGCACCTTGGGAAGAGAGAAAAGGGCAGCTGGATAGTAGCAGTGTCTGGATGGAGGAGATATGTCAATCATCAGTCAGATGATGGACATTGGTTGCCTTCCTCTAGTACCTCCCCTGGCCAGTAGCAGCTTTCCTTGAATAGTTAGTGAAACTGACCCAACCTGGGTTTGGTCTTTGGTATTGACACCAACCCAAGATGAAGGAGGTTCATGGCCTATTCCACAGAGCATCAAGCTGTGTCCTTCTCTAGCTCAGATTTGAGTATTAGTGTGGTCAGTACTAGTGTCCCAAGTCAGATATGGCCGCTCAACCTCAGTAGGGCAATTAAAAGAGCCAAATTAAAGAATGAAAGACAGAAAGGTGTTTATTCAATGTGGCTATATGGAGAAGGGGGACAAAGATATCCATGGAACCCCCAAGTCTGTCTTCAGGGTCCTGAACTTAGATCAAAGTTTAAATAGAGTACCAAAGATATGCACACCCAAACTGTCCCCTTTAAGCTGTGGTCCTGCCCACCACTGACCCTTCATGGTCTGCCCTTCAGTCCCATCCTATAAGGGTTAGGACTATGTGAAATCTCTTTCTGGGACACAATCCCCCACTGTGGCTGGCACTTTTTCCTTTTCCCAGCATGGGGTTCCTGGGGAAATTCCCATATTTTTAGAATCGATTGTTTGAATAGTCTGACAAATCTGGACATACAGGTATCTCTTCAATTCTTCCATACCAGAGTGTGAACTTCAATTTGTCTGGAACAAAGAGAAACTATCAACACACTGACACTTGGGTTGGGTTTAGAACTGATTCAAACCGTAAGTCTAACATCTACCAGTTGTGGTTACACATCCAACCTCAGTTCTCCTATCTGAAAATGGGGCACAGTAATGGCTCTCTAGTGAGGATATTAGGGAAACTAAGTATTGTGTGGAAAGGTAAAGATGGAAATTTCTGTTCTGCCAGGCCCCGCTGCCTTTCAGCCCCAATAAGCACAAGGACGCTATACTAATCATAACATTGTTGGCCAATTGCTAGGGCTTCTTACTGGCTAGCTCCCTCTTAATTATTATCCCATAACTACTAATCTGTATAGTTCTACATGGCCTTATCTTACAAGAGAATGCCTAGTGCATTCTATTTTTCTAGTCTCTACTTGGTGTGTCCTGGTGGCCCCCTCTTTGCCTACCTCTCCCCAGCCTTCTTCTGATCTGGTGGCCCATCTATGCTTTCTGGCTATGGTCTGGCTATTGACCAATGGTGTTTTATTCATTCAACCAATAAGAGAAACATATACAGAAGAACACCCCTCATCAGAAAGGCATGTTTATCACTCTACATTTCCAATAGTTGTTTATTCTTTTGAGGCCTCATGTTGCCATTATGTTTTTGAAACAAGGATTGTGATGAACCAAGCTGCACTTACTTATGTTGCTTCCTTCTGGCTCCATGGATGACACCCAAAGGCTATCATCGGGGAGATGCTTGGGCAGCCACACAAATGCCCAAGCCAATAGTATTTCTTTCTCCAGGTGGCTGGACTCAGTGCCAATCAAGACAGCTTATACATAGATACAGGATGTCATTTCTTGAGGGTGGAGAGATTGCTCTGTGAACAATGTCTTCCAGATGGAAGTCTGTCCCTTCAGTTTGGATGGTGATTCCCTGCGGTTAAATGCAGCTCATGATGACACATAGGACAAAAACTGCAGCTCAGGACAGTGATGTAGGGCAGCCAGGATCCAGGCCTTTGGATGCTTGAACAGCTGGCCTAAGTTGGCCTTTTATTTCTAAGATTCTTGTTTCCTGAGAAAATATGCCTGGCTGTGTGCATGATCCAGAGGATGGCACACATTCTATTCAACAGGTATTCTGTCACTCATTTACCAGGCATTTGCTAAGCACCTGCCAATCTTGGAGGAATGGGGAAGAGTAGGAGGTCAGACCTCTGTGGAGGTTGACCTTCAGGGGAGCCAGTGGAGAGTGAATCACCCTGTGAAGAAACACATACCACACTAACATGCAAAGTTCCTGGTTTGGAGAGATGACTCAGCATCTCAGAGTGTATAACTGCTCTTTCAGGGGACTCCAGCTCCTTCTCCAGTACCCAGATCCAGTACAATGCCTCTATAGGGATGAAGGGGTGAATTCCTTTGTCCAGTCCATTAGACATGGCTTGGCAGTTGGTCACTGATTCCTCGACAAGAGCACTTGCTGCAGAATGAGGAGAGAACAAGCCAGATAGAAGCCAACTGGGATGAAAACAAAAGACTGGGGTAAGCAGCAAGAATGGGCAGGATTCTCAAAGAACCATGTCTCAAGAATAAATGGAAAATAAGGAGGTATTCATAGAGATATGTGGGGTTGATATTCTTTTCTAACTGCTGTCTACTGATGAGAATGATCACAGAATAGGCAGTGATGATGATACAGGAGAGGCATGGATTCTGAAGCAGAGTCAGAATTGGTGGAATCAGAAGAAACTTAATGTGCATGCTAAGAAGCTACTCAGTCCTCAGATCCAGTGTTGAGTGCATAAAGGTATGGCTGCTTCCACAGACATCTGGACGGATGCATGAATGTATGTGTAGCTGTATGTGCACATTAATGCATGGATGCACAAATGTACGGATGCATGTGTGACTGCTTGGATGATGCACAGATGCATGGACACATGGGTGTCAGCATGCCTCTATGAACAGATGATTCCTTGAAGAAATTACTTGACAGATGCATGAATACTTGCATATATGGATGCATGCAGGAATGCTGAATAGATGTGTGGTAAGTGGATATATGTATAGGTACATAGATGGATGCTTTCATGAATAAATACCATTAAACTTTCTAACTCTCAAAACATGGGCTAAAATTTGCCTCAGTGAATCGAATGGCTTCTTATAAAATGCCAAGTTATCAAACTACAACTTCAAATGAAGAACTTAGGGGAAAAAAAACCTTCTTAGAAAATTTCTAAAATGGAATGTGATATGTTTCTTAAGGTGTTCACTTCATCTCTCCTGACAGAGACAGAAAAACACAGGTGACAAAGAGTGATAGAAATAGAACTGTAAACACATTAAAGCTCCAAAAGAAAAGAAAAAAGAACCAACCTTCCAGAGCTGGCGCTAGTTTTGTTGTTGTTCTGAAAGGGATATTGTACAATGGCATGCAGTGCCGACACATCTCCCAACCACAGCTTTGAAAAGAAATCTCAGTGAGAAATCGATCAAATTAGCATTTTATGATAATTGCCAAAGAGGAGAAAAATTGTGTTATGCGGTTTTAAGGAATAAATTTGAAAGTTGTTTATTGAGTTTTAAGAAGATTTGTGTTTCAGGACAACTTTAAGTTCACAGATAAGTTGAGAAATACAATTTCCCTTCCATTGGATCAGGAAGAAGCTATTAATGAGTTTTGAAGAAATAAAATCTAAGTAAAGTCAAGAACTAGAAACAACAGGTTGAGAGCAGGAGACTCTCAGGAACTCAGCATAAGTTTGGATCCCAAATCTATTACTTGTTCTTTAGCGAGTCTTGGATAACTCTCCAAACTACAGGCTATTTACCTGCGAAATGGGGTGAACACTATCATCCAGAAAGTTACTGAGTTCACACAAATAAAGCACCTGGATGACAGTTGACAGAAACAGCTTCATTAACTTGCTAAAAATAAAGTGAAATAAAATAAAATAAAATCTCTTTCCCACTCCATCTGCTGCCCCCCCAACACACACATAGTATTCTTTCTTCTCTTTCAGATTCCAATTTTGACAGCAGGAGTAAAATAAAAACTTGTGTTGTAACTGCCTGACTTCTGGAAATGTTCCACCCTTGTGATAATTTACTACTATAATGCTTTGTACTGTGGTTACAAATAATCACTCTGCAATCATTGCCACCGCGTGTTCAAGACACAGAGTTCACTTGTAATGACCTCTCCCAGCTTCCAAGTCCTCCCCTTTCTCATGCTTTTCCCCACATCTGGTCAACCTATGGAGAACCCATGCCTTTCATCATCACCTGCCAAGAGCATTGCAGAGTCTAGAGCACCTGTCGGCAGGGTTTCTCCACCCATAGTAAACCCCAGCCCGCCTCTCTTCTCCACTCTTATTTCATTCTCTCCCAGAACCTTGAGAAAGCAGACTCTTTCATTTTCCATGAGAGCACTACAGGTTCCCATGTGTCCTCTAATGCCGACGTGTAATTTGTGCCAACATCTGTAAAATATCTGAAGAAGGCTGCCCATAAAACTGTGAGACAGACGCTAGATGGCCCTGGCCACAAAAATATTCAAATATATTAATATCATACTAATTTACAATAATATATTAATGTATTATATTTATTAATACTGATATAATGTTAATATTAAACAAGATGGCAAATCACTGAGTTCAAAAATTTTAAAATATTATGATTTACCTTTAAGACTTTTTATAATAAAATATCAATTATATCCCCCTTTTGGCAAACCTACTAGTTTTAGAATTAGGGCACCAAATTTTTTGTTTGAAAAAAAGGGATGAATGGGCAATTTAGAGTTAAGATAGACGATAGATCCGAAAAGTCCCTGTGTCACTCACTGGAATAACATCAACTTGTCCATGCAAACCGCGGAAGCTCCCTGAACATCACAGTAGTTTATCTATTATTTCCGTTAATCTGTAAAGATGTCATGTCTTTCCAGTTGGTATTGGTCTTCATGTCCTGGAATCGCTTACTTGACACAGCCCACCATAGTTTAAGAGTAATTCATCTTTTAATGACTTTCCCGGATCGTTGAACTTGGCTGTGAGTGGCTGTGATGTGGGAAGAAGCAGGGAATTGACAGTTGCATTTCCACTAGGAGAGGTGAGGAAATGGCCGGTCTTTGGATTTATACTGAGGGTGTGGGTTTGTGGCTAGCTATGCTCAAGGTGCCCTGGCTGTTATCCTTTCAGCTTCTGTGAGTCCTGAGCCAACACAGGTGCAGCTCCACCACAAAGAGCGTGAGCAGATCTGAACACTGGTCACCGAGATTTAGGTCCAAGATTGTTCCCCGCAATTCATCTCAGTTTGTTCTGCAGAGTCCAGTTTCTCCCCTCTCTCACCTATGAGAGGACCAAGCAGATGCCATAACAGGCTGCTCACTCTTCTCTCGGGGATCAGGCCTCAATCTCAGTTTCCTGAGACTGAACAAGCAGTTTCTGAAAGAGCCATGGATGAAGGGCAATTAATCACTGGTGCCCTTGACAACAGGGACAAGAGAGAGGGGATGCACCAAGCCTGGGCCACTGAGCCAGCCCCCACAGTCAGTATGTGGAGGCCAGCCAGCCTCCACAGCAGCTCAGGGACAGGCGTCTGGCGCTTGTCCAGGACTGCCTAAAGATGGAAAACTGTAGCCCTGACCATCCCCTGGCTAGACCTGGCCAATTAGAAAGCAGCAATATGATTGCCCCTTGCTTAAGCCAATCATATTCAAAATGACCTAATTGCCCTAGAACCTCCCCTTGGCTATGTTTAAAAGGAGCCTGTGAGTTCCTCCCAGGTTCTTTGCCATCTCGCCTTTGTGAGGGATGTTAGGGCCAGCATGCTGTAATAATACCGTTCTTGCTAATTGCATACGTGGATGGTGGTCTTTTGTGGGACCTCTCCAGGACCCTAACAACCTGGTTCACTCTCATCTTTCCTTTTCAAATGACAATTGCAACACTAGACTTAGCAGACTAGCAGCTCCCATGATCACCTGGGGTGATAAGCCTATGCCTCTAGTTACTCCTACATATCACACACAGGGAGTACCATAAGACCTAAGAAATCTGACACAACTCAGTGATTCATTGATTCTACTTCTCTTATTAAGTTGTAATTGATCACCGGCCAGAGGAATTCCACACAGGTGGGAGAGGGGGTGGGATATAAGAGGTAAGACACTGGATCATGTCAACAAAGTCACAATTAACTCATGTGGTTTATGTGACCCTAAAATACATCCGTGAAAATGGGACAATGTGACCCTAAAATATATCCGTGAAAACGGGACAATCTTGTTGTGGATGCATTTATGGTAGGGCCCAATGGAAAGGCAAATTAAAGTGTTTAAGTCAAAAGAAAGTGCTCCAATCACACACCCACAGGAGCCACGTCAAGAGCAATGTTACTTTTGCCTAGAATACCTCTGTACTGATACTCTCCTTGATCAAAACTTGTCTGGCATTCAAGGATGAACAAGTGATCCTTCTTTCAAGGAACCTGCCAGGCCTTTGAGCTGTCACAGTGAGTTAAGATGATCAAGCAGCCCTGATGATCTAAGTTCAATTCCCAGGACTCTAGAGGTGGAAGAGAAAACTGGCTCATACCGGCTGTCCTCTGACCTTCTCGTGCATTCTGTGGTACTCCTCCCCAACAAACAAGCAAGTCTCCATCCAAATAGATACTGTCACACTTGTCCCAAGAGGATTTCCTCTCCTTCCCCCAAAGAGAGTAGGCAGTCCAAGCAGAGCACACTTCCCCAGCCCTAGTCGACCAACTAGTGAGCCCATTTTAAAGAGAAACTGGTTCTCTCTCAACCCATTCACTTAACAGGCAGCATGTTTATCTCAGCAACCTGTGAAGCATGGAAGATATATGCAGGGACAGGAGAGAAACCTTGCCCTCCTTGTACCTGTTTCAGTTACTAAACAAGCTTTGATTTTTGCCCACAATTGAAAAGACAGCAGGAATGCTTTACCCTTTAAACCAGGACTGTCATCAGATTGCTTAACAGACTCTGTGATGGCGTGTGCAGAAGTCGGCTCTAGCTGTAGAGAGGTGCACAGTTATCCACTGTACCCTGCCCTCCCCACACAGGGTGGTCTGCTAACAAGTATGGAAGGCATTGCATTACAAAAGAGCATTTAAAATGTCCTGTACATGCTTCTCTGACTTTCTCTACTCTCCCTGAGGACTGAAAATTGTTTAATATGCTCTTTCTGGCCAAACACCTGTCAAATTCCTATTTTTACTTGATTTTAATTAGGAGCAAGAACTAATGCCCTTTTAATTAATTGCACATCTTCTCTCCCTATGCCTCTGTTGCTCCCTTCTTCTCCAGATCACCGCAGAACAGGCCTGCTGTGGGGCTGAGGAGTCTATTAGGCTGAGACCAGAGGATAATAAACTCAGAACTTTACAGACACACCTAGATATTCAAACATATTTGCATGTTCTTAATTAGCAACAACTCTAATTTAGTGAGTTGACTATCTTGACAATGCAGTTTGTGCAGCAAATGCCCAGCTTCTCCTCCACAAGCTTTCTTCTCCAACATGAATTGTTTAAGCAAAGACGTGCGGTCTCCCTTTACACAAGCATCTCCTTGCGACAAGGAGTGAATCCATCACACACACGCTGCAGCAGACACATGGGGCACTGCCTCGGGTCCCATCTTTATTGAGCATGTATCAGGCTTAATTCATATTGTCAGCTTGACTAGATTAAAAAATTTCCTATATGTATTATGAGGTGTGCCTTTGAGCAGCTAATTCTCAGTGAGAATTGACTAAGGGGAAAAAGCCCACCCACCCGATGTGGCAGACCCATCCCATGGATCAGAGTGGAGGGCTGAAAAAAGTAATGGAGAAATCTCCTGAGCCCACCCATCTCCCTTTCTCTGCCTTGCGATCTGCCCAGGGGCCACCCTCCAACACAGACACATTAACATGTGCGAGCATACACACATGCTCACACAAATGCACACGTGCACACACATGCACACACACAGGCATGCGCAGGTACACACACCACACCGTTCTTACCAGGATGGACTCTATTCTTGGATCCGTGAGCTGAAATCAGTGCTTCCCACTTCAGTGGCCCCTTGTCAGGTATCTATCTTTTCACAGTAAAGAGAAAAAGTGTGCAAGCCAACGCTGCTGACCCAGTTCTGTAATTCTGTCCCCGTCACTCATCACAAATTATCTGCCATTCCTTAATTCTTCTGTCCTCTAATCGATTGCAAAAATGTTTGTCTCCTTCCTAGACTTCTTAACATTTTTAAACTTTATGATGAAAAATTCAGACATCCTTCTAAAATCCAAACCCACCATGTTTTCTAAGGCCTCTGAGTGACAGTGATCCTACTGCTCTTGAGACAGACCCACGTCCCCCGGTCGCAGGGTATTCTGTCTGACCTCCTTTCCAGCCCACTGTCTGTCTGTCTGTCTGTCTGCTCTACATGGGCACCCTCACCGGTCACTTGTTGCCCAGTGGACTGTCAGGATGCTGGCCCACGCCCCCTGTAGGACTGAGATATCTAATTCTCTGGTTTTTTAGACAGAGAATGGCTGACAAATCAGTAAAAGGAAGGTGCCTTCTGTTTTAGTCAGCTTTGCATAGCCACTGAACAAACCTCTAGGATCAGTTTATAAGAAGGAAAAGGTGAAGGCTCAGCCAGTAAGGCACATGCTGCATAAGTATGAAGACCCGCGTGCAGTTCCCAGCAACTGCATTAAAGCTGAGATGGTAGCAGACGCTGTAATTCCAGCAATGGGTGGCAGAAACCAAAGTATCACTAGGGTTCATTGGCCAAAACAGTGAGTTCCAAGCTCACTGGGGGACCTTGTCTGAAAAATGAGGAAATGACTGTAGAAGCATATGAACAAATCCCAACTTCACTCTCTGGCTTCTATGCATTCATAGTAAGTGTCTGACTGTCAGTTTTTCTTCCTTTCCTAGTTCACAAACTTGTTTTCATCTTTGGATCATTCCTGCACAGGCGAGTGCTTTATCCAGAGTCTCTGCTCAACAGATTTTGGTCATGTAACTAATGGTTAAGTCAGCCTCCTTGTAGACATGTTCGAGCTCTTGGGAGATGGAAGACACAATGTGGGTGACGGTGAAGAACATGCTGCCACCAGACAGTGTAAGAAACTGGCTTCACTGCTGTTGCTGAGGGACACCTGAATGTTTAAGTAGGGAAAGTCAGTGAGGTCAAGCCTCAGTTTTAACCCCGGGGAATTGGAGGCCATGCCTATCTTCTTAAAAGCCAGAATCATGAGATGTTAGTTGGTTTCCATATGAAGCAGTTAATTGATTCCCATTGTCTGGGATGTCAAATATTGTGTTCCGTGTTATATAGGGTGCACGTAAAACAAATAGGGTCTAAGAGCATGAACTAACCTGATTGTAAAGGAGGCTAAATAACAAAGACTGTTGTTGGAGGACTACAGAGTTGGCAGGCCTGTCACACGTGTGACAAAGGCCTTGGAAGGCACGGGATTCTGCCTGAGTATCTCACAGGTAAATGTAGGGCTAAGCCTTACATTAACTCTGGTGGGTCTGTAGAGTAGCTAGGCTTGGGTAAGACTGAATAAAGGGCCAAGGTACAGAGGGGCAACAAGAGCAGGGCAGGTGGTGTAGGACGCTTACTGCCTAAACAGTTCTGGAGAACAGAGAGAGCTGACACAGAAGGGGGTGCTTGATGAAGGGAGAGGGAGAAGCCTGGACAAGACTCAGAGTTTCCGCTAATGAGAGGAGGCTAGCACTCATGTGGTAAACACCTGCAGATAGTCTACTGTGGCCAGGGCGAGCTGAGGTATTAGCCAGCCTGAAACTTGTCCGTGGGTCATATCATGTTTATCAAAACAGCAGTCTCTGGGAGTCTTGTAGCCCCAAACCACTTTGTGGTGATTTCTTACTTGTACAAATGAAGCCTGTCTGAAGGTCAAAGAATGGAGCTTGCCACCAGCTAACCATAGAGGTCTGGAGGGCTGTACAAACAGACAGGAAGTGAGACGGCTGGGCGGAAAGCGGATATAAGTGGGAAGAAACAGGAAGTCACTCTCTTGTCTGCTGAGACACTAAGGAAGTAAAGTATGACTGTGGCTTGCTTCTTCCCTCTGATCTCTCAGAGTTTTCCTCTATATCTTACTCTAGGTTTTTATTATTTAGATAAGATAAGAACTCCCTCTATGATAAATTTTAGAATTGTTAATCCCTGGAGTGGAGACATATAGATAAGAGAGTAGAGGTACAGGCCTTTTTTTCCTGGAGAGAGGTGGGGAAAGGTGTGTAAGGGCTTTGGATGTGTTTATGTGTTGAAAAACATCCATGGTGTCTTTGAAGGTGGCAAAAAGTCATTTGGGGATGCCTGCAGGCTGTCAGAACATAACATAATTGATTTCAAAGACCATTGTACCAGTATCAATGAAATAGACTTTAGGCTTCTGTTTAAGACTAGTGTTTGGTCTTCCTAATGTGGCAGAGTAATTACTTTAGTAATACAATGAAACTTCTAGGACAGGGAAAATCATCTAACAATGCCCTCCTCGAGTGCAGAATTTGAAAACACCATTGGCAGACAGAATACAAATGTGTTTGTGGCTTATTATTCTCTAATAGTCCTGACTTCACACAGAAGGATGGCAAGTATGTTTTGCAGTACTGTGGGTAAACACGGAAGGAGGTGCCACAAATCCCTGTTCCCACAAAGCTCTCAGACCTTTCTCTTCCCTGCAAGCTTACAGAGGGATCGAGCAGTAAGGACAGATTGATGAAAGTGGCCACTGACCCAGCTACTCAGTGGGAAAGTGTGGTTATGAACACAGCTTGGAGTCAAGACAGGTATCCCATGACCAAACAAGCAATTTCTTGTGCTCTCTCTTTCTCTGGGGTTGTATTAGCTATCATCACCATGTTAAGGCTGAGGAACAGTAAGGTATAGGGAGAGATCTACATACCTATAGCACTGTTTGGGCATGGTCACAGGTACGTAGAACGTATGGGGGATGAAAGAGCTAGGGGGAGGAGACTTGCTCTCTTTCTGGGTTCCAGTTGCATCCCGGAAAGCAACATGCATGGCTTTGGCTGTGTGGCTTTCTTGACATCTCATGTAAGTGACTTCCCACCTCAATAAAACATCCCTACTTTGTGTAGTTTAATACTTCCACGACATCTGGTGTAAGAAGTGAGATACGAACCCACACCTCAGTAGAGCATGAGACTCTTAAACTCAGGGACGTGGGTTCGTGTCCCACATTGGGCGCCATCTACCATTTCATCACCGAGAGCTTTGTCTTCTGCCATGACAACCCACACAAGTGGCAGAACAGCATCTGCCACAGTAAGGTCTATCTATGTTTTGAAACTTCTTTAAAAAGATTTGTGTGTGTGTGTGTGTGTGTGTGTGTGTGTGTGCATCTGTCTGTCTGTCTGTCTGTCTATCTGACTGACTGTCTGACTGTCTGTCTGTCACAAGTATATGGATACCCATCAAAGACAGAAGAGGGTGTATGACCCAATGGAGCGAGAGTTACAAGCAATTGTGAGTCACTCAACATAGGTTCTGGGATCAAACTTAGGTTCTCTGGAAAAGTAGAAACCCATCTCTCCAGCTCCACGGATCCCTTTAAAAGAAGAAAATCTATAGCTCAGCCTGTAGGAGGGTCCTATGTGTAGGGGAAAGAACTGGGAGGCTGAAGAGGTATTTCTGGCTTCCTGAACATCTTTAGCCATAGTCTTTATGCTGTTTAAGTTCTGTAGGTCTCTTTCAGGAGTAAAACAGCAAAGCCAGCTGACAAGCTGTAGTCTCTCTAGGAAGTAGATTCAGAAACCAAGGGATCCAGCAAGAGGTTCCCATCTGTCCCTGATCATCAGGGCAGAAGCAAGGATGCCTTTCAAAGACATTTGAAAGATGACCTGAAATTGTTATGCCACCACCTGAGTTCCTTGGTGACAGGTCTCCAAGACTGAAGAAAGACTAACTCTTAAGAGCATAGAGTGCCAGGTTTGCTTCAAAGCTGAGACGGAAAGGTCTTTCTGGAAAGTGAGGCACCAGCAGGGGCAACATGTTAATTCCTAAAGCTCTTTTCATAGCTGTGCCAGGGGAAAAGGCTTCACAGCAGAACAGAACCTCACACACAAGTAAGTGTAGAGACTCCCTTCTACTGTCAGAAATAGTCAACATGTCACAGAGAGACCTACACACCAATGTCTATGACAGCTCTACACTCAAGAGCTAAGTTTTAGAACCATTATAGGTGTCCTATGACACAGGAATGGGTAAGGAAAATTACACACACTCACATACAAACACACACACACACACACACACACTGTTTTCAACCATAAAGAATAAAGTTATGCCATCTAATGGGGAAATTGATGCTACTGAAAATTATGCTTAACATATTGATCTAGTCTAAGGAAAAAATGTGCTCTTTCCCTCCTTTGTGCTTTTATATTTTATATAGTTACTTAATATAACTACATTATAGTTATATTAAATTATTAAATTATATAGTAAATGAAAGTAGAGGTCACCTAGGGAGACAAAGGGACTAATGGTGGGGAGGGGAGAGAAAAAGAATAGGATGGAACAGGGCTGGGGTGTGCTAAACATGCAATATAATTTTTACATAAATATAATATCTTTATTAATTTTACAAATATTTTATGTAATAATTTTTGCATAAAATAATTTGGAAATTAATAAATACAGGTAAAGAATGTTCCTATTGCCGTTCTTTTCTCAACCTTACTCAGCCTTTCCCAGGTAGACACAGGACTGTGCTTACCTACTGGTCTGTGTGACAGAAGCACCTAGGGTTGAGCTACGCAGTGGCCTCCAGAGTGAAGCCTGAGACAGGACCTCAGGACTATGGGGAAGCAGCTAACAA
Organism: Mesocricetus auratus; assembly: GCF_017639785.1. Taxonomy (NCBI): domain Eukaryota; kingdom Metazoa; phylum Chordata; class Mammalia; order Rodentia; family Cricetidae; genus Mesocricetus; species Mesocricetus auratus. The sequence goes on from NW_024429205.1 coordinate 5,252,386, forward strand.
CTGTGGAGTTCAGCAGCTTCTGCGGTTTCTCTGAGCAAACATTCCTGGTTGTGAATAAAACAACGGCAATTATGCTGTGTTGGTCACTTTTAATCAGTGTTGTTTGTTTGAAAGAAACCCTGAAATAGTTTAGCTATGATACTTCCTGGCAGACAGTGGACATGTGGCTCTCCAAACTATTTGGTTAATTAAAAATCTTTTATTTATTTCCTCTGAATAACTTGGGTCACCAGAAGGAGAGATTGGGCCACTCCAGTTCCAGCTAACATCACATTGTTCCCGATTGTGCGAGGCCATTCAGATCCAGTGTGCCAACCCATCTTCAGGGACATGGGTGCTCAAAATCAAATCAAAAATCAAAGGACTAGTCAGCTTAGGAAAGAAGATGGATGACTTAAATCCACACACTAATTAAATTACTAAATACAAAACAGGCCAATGAATCTAACTGAAGCCAACCCAGTTCAAAGGCAGGCTCCTTGATGGCCAGACCATCACAGCTTCCTTTAATTCTGTAGGAGAATGAGCTATTAGTGATGACAGTACATTGGAAAAAAATCAATGAGCCCCAAGCATCCCTGAGAGACCTAAGAGATCGTGTGAGCTCAGAGTTCTACATGGATTTTGATTCTGGTGGTTTGTTTTATCGCTGGTAATAAAAATCAGAAAATAAAGTGATTGAATTTGATTGTACAAATGGGATTTTAGTCCTTTATTTTGGAGCTTCTCAACAGGTTGTATCTTGTTTTCATTCAGAAACTTTCAAAAATTTAGGCTAAATGAGATGAGACCGTCAGGTTCATGACTCTCCTAGTTGCCTATCAACTTCAGATTACAAACTATCATCCCTCTATCTGTTAAGGAAATATCACTCTATTAGAATGGAGACATGTCAAACTGAATATTATATGATCCCTGACCACAAAAGCTCACGACTTTGTCAGACTCAATATATTACTACGTGGACCAATGTCTGTTCTCCAAATAAACTGACTGTTCATATCAACTGCCTAAACACATCAACTGTTTTGGTGCCCCTTTAACAACTGGGGCAATGAGCATCAGCTGGAGGACACAGCAGTGCCAAATCTGCCTGGTATAACATAACATTTTATTTACCTTCACATGACAGCTCCTGTATCACGTGGTTCTTCTCCATCTATAGCCATGGCATTCAAGAAACTGAGACTCAAGTGTTCAAGGGCAGGGGAAATGAAGGCCTGGAGGAAGTGAAGTCCCAGGACTAATAGACGCCACTTCCTGTTAAGTTCTGTTTCACATCTTTTAAAGTGATTAAAAGTAAACACAGGTACTAGCCACTGATCCCCATGTTGCCTGCCCCTTGTACTGATACTCTGTGTAGTAGTTGGACTATACATGGCTCTGCTTCTTACTATGTAGTGAGATTTAAATGAAGTGTTAGAACTCCAATCCCAAGTTTGAAGGGAAACATAAAGGGCCACTTGATTATGTGTGTGTGTGTGTGTGTTTATTCATACACAATATATATACATATATATATATACACACATATATATCACGAGAAAGAGACAATTCAACCACCATCTTAGTTAGGGTTTCTATTGCTGTGATTAAACACCATGACCACAAAGCAAATTGGGGAGGAAAGGGTGTATTTGACTTAACTGAGCATTGCTGTCCATCGCTGATGGAAGTCAGAGCAGGAACTCAAACAGGGCAGGAACCTGGAGGCAGGAGCTGGTGCAGAGGCCATGGAAGGGAGCTGCTTACTGGCTTCCTTGCTATTGCTTATTCAACCTACCTTCTTATAGAAGCCAGGAATAGCAGCCCAGGGATGGCACCATCCACCATGGGCTAGACCCTTCCCCACTGATCACTCAGTGAGAAGATGCCTTACATCTGGATATCATGGAGGCATTTCCTCAGCTGAGGCTCCTTCCTCTGATGACTCTAGCTTGTGTCAAGTTGACACACAAAACCAGCCAGTACAACCACTCAATACACTTTCAAAAGGAGGGACTATTGAGAGCAATAATTACAGACATGCATATGCGAAGCTGTTTTGTGGGGCAAAGTAAATTTTCATGCCCTGTCAAATTGACCTGCCCTGTCAAATCCATGCACTGTGACTCATCAAGACCAAAACTGACAAGATCATGTATCACTTCCCAAGGTCACTGTCCTGTCCAACAGAGTACCAAGAAATCAGGCCTTCCAGATGATCATACTGTGTCCAGAGGTTTCCATCATTTGAAATCTTGCAAAAATGAAAATAGGACTAAAAGAAAAAGTCAGCTTGAATTCACTTACTAGTGTTACCTAAAGCAGGACAAAATTTTCTTATCAATAATTGGTATTTACCATATGGTAAAATACCACAGTTTAAGTGCTAAAACCATATATGTGTATATCTGTGTGTGGGAATGTGCAGTTGACTGCAGGTGGCCAGGAGGCCAGAAGAGGGCGTCAGAGTCCCTGGAGCTGCAATGACAAGTGGGTGTAAGCTACCTGGTATGGATGCTGGGAATGAAACAACAACCCCATGGTTTTAAATTTTAAAACAATAGCAAACTACAAAATAACATTTTCCCTATGACTTCAGTCACATAAAAGTCTTTTTAGATGAACAAAGAGCCATCTAAAATGGAATATATATATATATATATATATATTATATGATGCATCTGTGTGGTGAAATAACAAACATTTAGCCCCAGAGAGCACTGTCTGACAGTGCCATTTCTTTTCAGTACATGAATAAACATATTTAATAGGAGACAGCCACAGAATTTCTTGGAGCTGAGCAAGGGATTTGAAACGCTGGGAGGTGAAGGGTGATCATCAAGCTTCAAACTAGAACCCAGACAGCTTCATGGTTAGAGAACAGGACCGTCCAAAGCTAACCGGAAGCCCACCTGGTGGGTTTTGCAGGCATTGAGCAAGAGCCCTCTGTATGTTCATCACAGCCAGACAGTATTCGGTATGCAACAGAAAAACAAAAGTATCCAATCCTAAGTTTCTCTCGACTCCTTAATGCACCTATTGCTCTGCCCCTGCAAAAATACACCCAGCTTGAAATATGGAGGACGCAGAAACAAGTGAAGCAGAAGTCCAAAGTATCAGGAGGTCTCTTGCGAGGTCTGGATGAGGCGATTTGCATATGACAGCCTGCAAAAAACCACAGGAAGCTAGCTCCACCTCACCCGCACTCTTCCTTCCTTTTGCTCCGGCCCATCCATCCTTCTCCTCTTACCACCGTGGCCCCCTCCCAGTAAACTACGAGCCACGTGACTGTTTTCAACATCTGCTTCCTTTCTTCTCTTTCATAGAAAGCACGCATGAATAATCAGACCGCTGCTGTTAATTGTAAAAATCATTAGTACACTTCCAGGTGCTGTTTACTATATATGCATTGTAATTTTCTATCCTAAAACCAGCAACTCCCCCGCATCATTGTCTGCCCTGGGCATGAACACTCCACAGCTTGGAGGCTGTCAAAGGCAGTTGCAAGCCCCACTTACAGGGACTGAAAGGGGTCGATCCACACCTGCAGCGTTTGAGGCAATAATTCCTAATATTAACCAGACCTCATGAGGAGCAGGCCCTTTTGCCAGCCTCCTCGTGATCCGACAACTTACAACCCACGTGAACTCTTTGAAATAAGCTAAGACTGGCCAGCCCCCTCCCCGAGTGCATTCTTCTCTCTGCCATCACAAGCCCTATTGTCCACGGCTCTGGAATGAGACTAGCAAAGAGAAGAAAGCCAACCCAGAAGCCTCCATGCCAGTCTACCACCTAAGCCTGCGTCTTTTACACAGAGTGATCTGGAGAACCCTAGGAAGTCACAAGGGAAGGGGAGAGGGTGTTTTCTGGGCCTGAACCTGAGAAAGATCAGAGCTCTGAGGAAGTAACTCTCCTGGAGCCACACAAACACCGCCTATTGCTTTGGTTACACAAAACACATCACAGCTTCCATCTGTTTCCTTGAAGGTTACCTGTAGTTTTCCTCAAGAAATTCAAGCTAGAAGGAAATAAAGCTTGCAGTTACATTCCCCAGGTACTGCAGACATTCCCCCAAGCACCTGCTGCTCCGCCTCGGGGCTTCCATGCTGTCCTTGTTAGCTTTAACTGTCACCACCTAGAAGCATCAGAGAGAAGAGCATAGATCTGACCTAGCAGTGGTCAGGTCTGTGGGTCACTGTCTTTACTGTCAATCAACGTAGGAGGGTCCTGATAATCCCCTCATGGCAGCTGAGCAGCCATCTCCATCCTGTTTCCTGCTGCAGCTCTTCACCAAGCTCTGCAAACCCAGGTCCAGCCCCAACACCAAGGACTGTAAGGCCCATGGACGTACCCCACCCCCACTCCTGCTCCTACAGAGAGACCCCCCCATCTCTTCTCTCGTTCTCCTGCTGTGGAGATGCAAGAGGATGAAATTCTTCCTCTGTTCCTTCATTCCTCTCCATCTCCCCTCCCTGAATCTTTCCAGTCATTTACAGAAAGCCGTGTCTCCAGTTCGCACACATCATGCGTCATCAGTCTCTGAACTGACCCCTCCTCAATATTCACCCCAATATCTGCCAGCTTCTCACCCACATGATCCCAACACAAGTGTTCGGGACCCCTTCACTAACTTTGGTGCCCCCTGGGCAGCAATACATCAAGCTTGCACTGTCTACGTTGCCCTAACTACGTCCCTATTGACTTCCTCGCTGGTTAACTCTCTTTGCCACAATGACCTGGGAGATGACTCTGTCTTGCCCCCATGTCCCTGTTCCTAAGTTTTGCCTAAATACTCCCAATACCCATCGATGTCCCCTCAGCAAGGACACTTAGACAACCCAAATCTGTATGCATTTCTCTAAGATCTTTACATTCTCTATCGGGCTCTTTGCTGCATGGTTTCAGGTGAGTATCCAGACCTCATGGGTCAGTGCAAACCACATCTGTGAGAAGAAGAGAGTGACATTGAAGGTACATTTGTATCCCCTGTGTTGAGCCAAAAGCAAGCGGTGAAGAAAGTCTAAAGATAGCTCTTGCCACTAATGGCACTTAAAGTGTCATTAGGAGCACCACTGAGGACCCTGGTTCAGTTTCCAGCATCTTCTGGCAAATCACAATCATCTGTAACTCCAATTCCAGGGGATCAGACACTATCTATCTTCTGGCCTCTGTGAGGACCAGACATGTGCTGCACTGATATACATGCCAGCAAAAATACTCAAGCACGTGGCGTTTTATAAATAAAATCAGGAAAACGTTTGCTGAACTGATGAACAGGTAGATGATCGGATGGATAGATGAAAGGAAGAATGACTGAGGTAGTGAGGCGATATCCAGAGATATCCAGAGAACATCTTTCCCAGGCCTGAGCCATTCATCACTGTGGCTTCGTCCAGCCTATGTAGGAGAGGGGGTCATGACATACTAGTCACTTACATTGGGGACTGAATTAGTGAGAGGCTAAGCCTGTCGCTTTCTGAGAATTTTATTATTTGTTTTTCCTCTACTTTTAATAAATCCTCTGGCTTTGGAAAGGTCCATATTTTGTAAAATATTACTGAAGAGACCAGGGCTGCTTAGAAAAGGCCATCCCAGTCTAATCCCAGTGACTGGTGGGTCCCCAACCTGACTGTTCTCACAAACTTTTCCCTCTTTAACAGCCCACTGAACAGTTGCTGCATACCATTTGGTGGCTGTTCTGAGTGAAGATGAAGAATTTGCTGTATAATGTAGTTTTTAAAGAGATTGTTTAAGTCTCAATGTCTGTTTACGGTCTCAAGATGAACTATAATCACCTTTGTTTACCTCATATTCCTTTCTTAATTAACTGGCAAACTATTAGCATACTTTTTTTTATCCCGGGAGTATTAATTATACATAATTTATATCATAAGCATTTATTTCGTATCAGTGGGATGAATAAAACATTTACTTGCTTATAGCTACTTGAGGTTAACATTTTTATACAAAAGCCTCACCTGAGACTTCCAATCAAATTATCAGATTTTTAATTTTCTGTTCCATAATGATACCATACCAGTCATCGTAGTGTTTTATTCCACTCTTGGTTAAACAATCATTTAGCAGGATGCCGTGCTGGCAGTATTAATTAGCCAATGAGACATGCTTTGCTGAACAATGAGATGCAGAAAAACAGACCTCTGAAATTCGGTGCTGTGAGAGCTCACTTGCTTCCCAGGATTCGAATGATAAACACGGGTCGGGTGAGGAGATCAAGGCCACCCGACCTCCAGGTTCCGAGCCTCTGAGTCTGGAAGGGATCCCAGAAGTAAAAGGACACACCCACTTCTCACTGTAAAGGTGAGGACTCCCAGACCCCGAGAAAGCAGACATCTGACCTCATCCACCCCAGGAGCATGTTTAAATCACACTGAAAACACACTAGGAACATTCCAGGGTGTTCCCACTCTCACAGTGATGGGCTTCGCTAAGACATGGTAGAGGCTGAGTGTCCTCTATTCCAATGGTGGGGAACAGCAGAGTTTCAGATTTCATAACTTCATGATTTGGCAATAGGAGATGGACACCCCCAAATGCCCCAGGCTCTGTGAGGTGTGTGTATGTGTGCACATGTGCGCGTTCATGCCTCTGTGTGTATAGATAAACTAGACTGTGGCGTAGTAAAGCCCGAAGCTTTCTAGGATGTGCTGCTATGCGTATTATGGAAAGAACGGTTTGATACTCCGAAACACTTCTGGAATCGATAGCAGAGTTTTAGTAAAGTTAAGCCCTATTCCAGCCACAGAGCCTGAATTTCAGGCTCTCACTTCCTGCCACCACCACCTCCACCCAGAGCTTCCGTCTTGCTGCGATGAGGTGGATGCTCAGGACCACTGACTGGGGTTGCTTTCCATCACAGAACAGTTCTTTTTATCACAAACTACAGTCAACAGAAACTGGTAGCAAAGTTAATTACAATACAAATGGACCGTTTTATGGATGAAATATTTTGTTACTTAGAGGGAAAAACAGATAATTTGTAGTGACAGAGAAATACAGAGACAGAGAGATAGAGACACCCATACAGAGAGAGGATGAAGGAGACAAGGAGGGAGGGGAGAAAGAGAAAGAGGGAGGGAGGAAAAGAGGGAGGGAGAAGGAGGGAGGGAGAGAGGGGAGGAGAATTGCCTGTGCTGTTTGACTAAGAGAAGTACATAGAGAAGGGAGACTACACAGAGGTCCTCAGGTGCCTCCTGTATGACAAACCATCACTGGATACTTTTTCCCAGCTAATGTAGCCCAGGTATTCATCTAACCCTGAGTAACGGTGCAGTTTGTTTTCACTGTAGCAATGGGTCCAGAATTTATGACAAATGGGTCATTTGTCAGTGTTGCTTCTGTAATGAGATGGTGCCATGGTATTCGGCAAAGACTCCTTCTGTAAAATCCCAGCTATTTCCCCACTGATGACAACAGAGATCTAGGCCAAAGGCTGTCTTCCTCTGCTGGCTACCGACTTCCCCATCCTGGAAGTTGCCGTTCCTTTCAGTTGTTGCCTGGGAAGATCAAAGTGTGTGTCTCTTGAATACATCTTTTTTAATCACCAGCAAACCCGTGTGAATAGAGAATAGTACAAACGTTGGGAACTCATGATGGAAGCATCTTTGCTTCATTCCTTTTTTAGTATGGAAATAGGAACAGAGGTCGAAAAAATGTCATGAAACAAAGCGTGGGGTATCCCAGACATGTGATAGATGAAGCTGTCCAGCTTAACCAATCACCAAAACAACTCTTCGAGATGCCTGTTTGTGTAAGCCCAGCTGTACAAGACAAAGCAGCCCCCTCCCTGCCCAAGATGCTGTTGTTCCCCTGCCACACCCAAGAGGTAGATGGCGCTCTGATGAGGAGATCACTATTCTGAGTGCAGGCTGACATGCTGGAGTTCTCCAAGGTCCTTCCTGACTCCTCATTTTATTCCATATTGTCTCATACAATCTCTCACCCGTGTTCATGACTTCACATTTCACAGACACTCCCAGGACTTCTTGGCTTTCATCCCCAGCCAATAGCAACTCTGAGTAACTATTCTGAGTCTAGGTTTGATAGGAAGCCACAAAACCACCTAAAACCTGTGAGCATCAAACCAGACCCATGGCATCTCCTCTGCAAAATTAGCTCAGTGAATGACATCCTCTGCTCCCCTGCTCAAGACAAAGCCTGTCTCCTCTCCCATAGATGGTGTGCCACTGTCAATCTTGAATACAGCCAAGTGTTTCTGTGTCTGCTGGCCATCTTCATGAGCTTGGCTGCTTTCAGCATTTTGTGAATCTCTTACCAAGTTCTGCCCCCTCACACCTGCTTTCTCCACCATGAGCAGAATGGTCCTCTCAACATGCATATCAGACAGTGTCTCATGTGTCCATTAGAATAACGGGAAACTCTAGCTCTGGGGGTCATGAAGGCTTGCACAAAGACTTTAAAGAGAGCCTGTGAAGCCAGTCAAGGTGAGGCCTAGCTTGCAATGGAAAATCCAGTAAGCAAGTGTAGCTGACCTGAGAAAAGTTGTATTCCTCCCTTTTTTCTATTGCTGTGATAAGACACCATAACCATATCAAAGGGCCTAGATGATTCTGATTTCCAGCTTTGCAACCTGCAACATGCTTCTCTCAGAAACTGTTTCCACTCTCTGTTTGCAGTTCTTCTTGGGAAATACAGCACAGCCCTAGCATATCTAACATCTCGGGGTTTCCAACACCATCCACAGCTTCATGCAATGGTCTCTCAGAGCCTTCATTGCAATGACTGCCCAGCCATACATTACCTGGACTCAGTGGCTCTCCTTAACCATGGAGGAAGATTCTGCAACCCCTTTGTACATGTATCCTTTGTGTATCTAAAGACAGCACCATGTGGATGACACTGCCAAGTTTGGTTGCCTGCTTGGGATGGAGCCTGTTCCCTTGAAATCACATTTACATTAGCTTTCATTTGCTGTTTCTTTTTAGGAGTAGAAAATTTCTTCTGCCTTTTCCTTTACAAGATGAGAGCTTAGCTGGGAAGAGTCTTATTCTAAGGACACCCTCCCCTTTAATCCAATGTAGACTTGGCCTCTCAATCTCTGTATCTCTTTCAGTACAAGCCTTGGATACAACTATAAGTTTCCAACTATAAGAGTCTTTGTCTCTTCAAATTGTACCTTTTGTATTTCTTCCTGCCCTACTTGTTCCTTCTCAAATCCACACAATAGCTGTTACCAATAACAATGCGATAGAGTCAACATGAGGCTGTCCTAAAGTCTCATCCACCAATGGAGTTAGTCCACTGCCTTTAAATTTAACCTCAGACAAGTTCTTGGGACACAGGTAGAAAGGAACCATATTCTTTGCCAAGATATTCCAGGAATGGAGTCTAGCACAGTGGCTAATCTTGTTCCCCTCCAAAATGTCTTGAATAGTCTATATTGCTTTCAGTAGTACTGTCTTCCAAGTTCCTACTAGGATGGTCCATTGGCCTCCGCTTACAGTGCCCATACATTTCTAATCCAAAGTTCTCCAGACTTCCACATTGCTCCCCAAACTAATATGGTCAGGTCTGTCACAGCAATAGCCCTCTTCCTGGTACCAACTTCTGTGTTAGTTACTTTTCTATTGCTGTGATAAGACAGCATGACTAAGGCAATGAAAGAAAGCATTTAGTTGAGCTTACAGTTCAAGACAGGGTCTGCAATGGCAGAGCTAAGGCCTGGTGGCAGCAACAGCTGACAGCACATATCTTTTTCCACCCAGAGAGTATGTATATATGTGTATCCACCGGGGATGGAAGGAGGATTGAGAAACTTCAGCGACATAATTTCTCCATCAAGCCCACTCCACGTAATCTTTCCCAGACAATCTCCAACTGGAGGTTAAGATCCAAAATGTCTGGGTCTTATGGAGGACATCTCACTCACATCTCATTCAAAGCCGGTCTGAAGTCATATGTGCTGAAAGTGATGGACCACAACAGCGGGACTGCCCGAGTTCCATTGGCGCTCATACTTGAACCCTGATTTGGTCTGGTCTTTCCTTACTCTCCTCTCATCCTTCCATTTTGGAAAGAGAATGGAATGTCTACTTTCTGTTATCATCCTCCGGAAGTATGCAACTTTCCTTTTTAATCTTACACAGTTTATGAGTAAGAGTTTGACATAATCCTTGAAAGTAAACTTTGCATGTTTGAATAGTTTGGGAACTCTTAAGACCATAGAGCTTATTGAGGCTGGACTTCATATATTTCAGTTTATGTGATGACCATGAGCTTATGGGAACAGAGGTAGCCTGTGATGTAGAATAAATCTGAAATGTTCCCCATAAGCTCGTTGGACACTTGTTTCCCAGTTGATAGTTGTTTGGGGACTGCCTTTAGAAGGTGGGACCATCTGATCACTCGGGGTAGAACTTTGAAGACTATAGCCTGAGCCCTGATCCTAACTATTCTCTTCTTCCTGGTTTGTTATAGTTGCAGTCTCAGCCACACACTCCCACCACTATAAATTCCACCAAGCTTTTCCTGCCATGGCGGTCCGTGTCCCTCCAACACCATGAGTCTTGATACAGTGAGACAAACTAACACAGAGGCTATTTCTCTGGGTCATAGTGAGCCTGAAGCAAACCCTTCTTCAATTTCATAAATTAAAAACATCTGTGCTTTTGCTCCCTCAACCTCCAACCTCAGCCCTGTGACAACATCTTTGGTGTTCCCTGCAAAACTTACTCCATAAGGCATGGCTCTGACATCGTCTCCTTAATTCCTTGCAATGACTTGCTTAAGGCCACCATGTCCTGCTCCACCCACTCCCACAGTCCTGCCAATGGAGCTCACCAGATTTACCACTCTATAATGTATACAGCCGAGTTCTTAAATGAGTTTGGCTTTGTTGCATTTCCTCGTTTACCCCGCAAGTTCCTAAGCATCTTCCTTTCAGGGTCTACATGTTACCAACATATAATATGTACCTGGGATTTGTGTCTATGGGTGGATCGTGAAAAGTTTGCCTGTGCCTGGGCAGTTGCTGAGAGCTGGCCCATGAGTTCTGTGGGGACATGGGAGTGATGTCACTGTTACTATTGCTTCTCTGGTGCCTTGATCAGTGCCCGCCTATTTATATTCTCAGCAGACAGTAACTTGGTAACAGACACTCCGTGAGAGATTTTCTTAAGGACACACTCAGGGTTCAGTGTGTTGAATCTTGACAAGCCACACTAAGCTCACTGGCATTAAGGAATGACACAAGGCCCTTCAGTTTGGAGATTAGCTGTCTCAACCCCTGTCCTCTAGACAAATAGTCAACTTCCATATTCCCTTCAAACTACACATGGGATGGCCCTTCAGCCAATATTAAAAAGCAATCTCCAAACTCATTTCTAAATGGAAAACGAGAGCTGAAGGAAAGAGCAAATAACCATCCTGGCCAGATGGCTGCTGAATGTTTAGACTGGCCTTAGAGCCCCCTTGGACCAGCATTCACCCTAAAGCAAGTTTCATTATGTCACTCTGGCCTCTTTGAAGGCCATTAGCACCATATTATAATTAGCACTAGCCATCTAACATGTGTTCTTATGAGCAAGGCAAATTCACCTGAGGAGATAAAGGCGTATTAATGAAATCAGAGTCAGAAGTCAGCTTAAGAGAAAGCCATGAGAAGTGATTTACAACTGACTTTAATCTGACTTCGTGTACACTCAGCACACTTTAGGGCCAGCTCATCGAGAGAACTAGACACAGAAGTTATCGCCCCTTATACGAAGGAAGCTAAAAGAACCCCCACAGAACAATTCCACCACACCTTTACACTCTGTGCTGTTCTACAATTACGGTTCCACTGGCCCACTAAAGCTGGAAGAAGGGTTGAAGCCAAAATTGCCAGTTGCACCGAGAACTTCTTTATGGTAAACGTTTGAGAACAGGGTATCATATGTTACTGAGTCTGAATGGGGACAAAACAAGGCACGGATTCTAGAATATACAGTAAACAACTGAGAAGAACATACAGATTTTGGAAGCAAACTGCCTGTGCCCCTGTCTCCACTCAATATGGGAAAGCCTGTGCTCTTGCCCTCTCTCATTTGCTAAGTGGAAACAACCATAGCCCTTGTTTACAAGAACTCTACGAGTAGGGAAGGCCAGGGTGTGTTTGCTCTACCATGAGCAACTCTATTTGTTTGCTCTACCATGAGCATTGGCTCTGCCGTGAATGTAATGACTGATCCCTGGAGGAGCCAACCTCTGAAGATGGTGTTAGTAACACTGAATTGGAACACCATAGTCCTTACCCCGGCTCTCACTCAGTTGGGGAAAGGCATTGGTGGCATGACCGATCCTTCTCTTTGGACATCCATGCCTCCCAACCCGTTATACTGAGAAAGCTGTGTAGAAGCATCCAATTCCATCTGGCGTATTGCACAATTCATTTTTAGAAGCAAAGGGCTGATTTTTAGACATTATCATAAACGTTAAGGAATCTTTAAGGTTTTTGATTCTAATAGAAAACCAGATCCATTGATGGTTCTCCTTTGCCCTGACGCTACACAAAGCCAATAAGGCTGGCAGCTCACTTTCCAACCCACAGGATGAAGTAAAAGCTCGCTCCCCTGAACACCTGAATGGGTGGAAGCAGAGTAGGCAGTGCGGCTTCCTGGTCCATCAGTGATCTTGTCACAGTGTTGGTTATGTGCTATGACAGATGAGCAAGTTGCCTCTGGGCCTCTGATAAATTCTCGGATCCCAACAAATAAGGACATCAGCCTCATAGGTAACTTTCTTATATCCTAATACTGACACCTTACCTTAAAATTTGAGCATATAAGGGGGTTCGCTGCATCTATCTATTTGTTTGTTTATAATTTACTTGTGTGCATGGGCACATGTGCCACGGTACATGTGTGGAGGGCAGGGAACAACTCACAGAAGTAGGCTCTCTCCTACACTATGTGGAAGTCCTCATGTTTTTTTAGGGGCTCAAATATTCAGATTCTAACAATACCTGTGCCCCTGAAGAGACCTGAAGCTTATGGCAAAATGTTTTCAAATTCTACCAAATATTTATGGACCCAGTAGTCCCTATCCTTGCAGAATATTCTGTAGCACAAGCAGTGGGATTAGGGGGGTTCAATTCCAAGGAGGCCTAAGTCCCAGCTTCTATTAAGTCACGACACTGAAATGGAGAGGGACATGTGGTACAGCAACAAAGGAAGAAAAGAGGGGGGGTCACAGGGTGAGAGGAAACAAGATGTCTCTGTTTGGGGAAGATGATTTCTCTAGGCTTCCGACCTTCCTACTGGAATCCTCACTGCCTAGCCTTCCATCACAGCTTCTGGGTTCCACCTTCCAGGACTCTTTCACACAGGGAAACCCTTCAAACTATTTTTGGACATGTAATGTGAACATAAGGGACCCAAACACCTACTCCCAAGTGAGCACTGAGGACTATCTGGTCCTTTGGACTCGCCCATGGGATACTGCCAGGAAAGGCATTGCCCTTTGTGCATCTGGGAGACAGTGGAGCCTTATAACCCTGGCTCCTCGAGCAAGAGGGTAGAGCAGAGAGTGCCTGCACTGCCTTCAAAGGATGTTGGTAAGAGTGAGTAGAAAAACACCATGCAGCCTGTTTAGTGCTGAGTGATACAAAGGGTATGGAATCTCCAATGGGCTGGAATGACAACCAAGAAAAGTATGGAAAAGCTGTCTCCTCAATGTGCTGTACATGCGTGTGTGCAGATGGGCATGCATGTGCATGTGTAGGCCAGAGGTCAATGGGAGGTGTCTTCTCACTTCCATGTCATATTTTTAAACAAGATCCCTTACTGAGCCTGGAGAAGCCCCAGGAATCTTCCTCTGTCCACATTCCCAGTACTGGCATTATAGGCACATGCCACTGAGCCCAGAAGGACATAAAGTGTCTTCTTCATTCATGCTCTTACAGAACTGGGAGCTGGTCCATTTGGCTCGACTGGCTGGTCAACGAGCCACAGGGATCCAGATGACTCTGCCTCCCTGGAATTGTGTTTGCAGACACCAACAACCACTCTTGGCTTTACTGTGGAAGCTGTGGTTGGAACTCTGATTCTTACAGTTGCACGGCAAATATTTTGTCTGCTGAGAAATATCTCCAGCCCCTAAACTTAGCCTTTTATATGAATTTTATCCAATAATAAAAAATACTACTTAAATTTTAAGTAACATTTATCATGGAATTAATTACAAGAGGCTCTGTTAAAATATCACTTGAATAAAAAGCTATGCTCAGGCCTCCTGTTGAGCACATTGCTTACAGGCATGCCTTTCATTTCACCCAAACACTTCTCATTACTATTTCTCAGTACTGAAACATTTGTTCACAATAATATATTGACACATTGTATTTCCTTTAACTTAGCACACTTTCATTTTCCCATTCAAACACCAACTTCTCTACCCCAGCATAACTTCTGAGACACCCCTCTAAGACAGCTTTTTCAGGGTGGATGCTATACAGTAACTTGAATTCTCAAATTGATTCATTAAATTTTATGCCAATGCAGGAGTGAAAGAGAAGCCCCAACACTAAATCCAAAAAAGTTATTAGTTATTATATTTTAAATAATGCAAGTACATAATACACTATATAATGCAAACAGGACAGTTAAAAACAAAGGTTAGAAAATAAGTCTTCTGGTGAGAAAAGGGAGATGCTCTTAAGTTTAAAAAAAGGATTGTGTAGTTAGCAACTAATACTGAGTAGTTTATGTCAATAAGATGAGTTGCCTTTAGCCCTAGAAAATCAGCTCCATTTTGTTACTCAGGTGTGGCTGGAAAACTTGAAACATGCTCTTTGACACTGAGAAGGACTAGGAAACACTTGGTATTCCATAAGAATCCAGTCATACAATAAGCTTTCTTTTGCATGCTTGGCACCGAACCAAGGGTGAATGCTATGAGGCTACCTAACACTCCACCTCTGAGCTCTGAGGCCCAGCTCAGCCAACACACCTTTGCTTCAGGATGACACCTGAGGTTCCATGAACAGTCAGCACTTCTGAATGTGTCTGCTTACTCTGTGACATGCTCCTGCCAAATTTGGAAAACAGCCAAATTCACCATAATCTTTTGACGTCCAGAAACATCCAGAAGTATCATGAATTAAGTCTTACCTCTGGCTTGACATGATGTTCAAAGAGTTTTCTGCTACCTGATGCAAGTTCATAACCAGGCTGACCAAGAGGAATGTTTTATGTGGTTGACTGACAGTATGCATCTTGTCCCTGGTCAGGTGCAATTGTCTGATGAACAGTTACAGAAACTGTTTCTATGAGACACCACAATAAAACCAACCCTCTGTACAAATTCTCTTGTGCAAGTGTCGCTATAATCCCCATCACACGGTGAAGAACTGTCAGAATACTGGCTTCTGCATGTGACATGGCTGCTGCAACCATGAACTCACAGCAGCAAGGATACCCTTACAAAACCTGCACAAGATGGGGTTCCTCGATGTTCCATCGTGGGTAAGGGAGAGATTCACAAAGCCCACCCATGCCTGAGGAGTAATGTTGCTGGGTGGGGTGATGGGATTTGTATTCCTCAGTTGTGTAGTCCCTGGAAAATTGTCCTAGCTCAAGTAAATAACCATGCAAACTGTGTTTTCCCCAGAAAGGCATTGGCAAGAAGTGTGTGTGTGTGTGTGTGTGTGTGTGTGTGTGTGTGTGTGTGTGTGTACACATGTATGCCCAATGAATGTCTACACCAAAAATCAGTATGTAGCAAAGTCACTTGGGAATCCGGCTGTCGTTCACCCATGGCTTCTTTTCCAGACCCCTCCCTTTCTCTTGTCCACTCCTGTGCTGCACACATTCCACAGACCGCTCATCACACCCTCCACGAGTTCTGCCTCCATTGTAGTATTTGCTCTAGAGCCATCCACAGACCCTTCACAACGGTAGCTACACAATGACTTTAAATACTCATCTAGATTAAGAACAGAAATGTTCCATGCCCAGCTTGATAGTCTTGTCAAGTTGACCGCATCTAGAGTTACCCAGGAAATAAACCTTTGAGCATATCTGTGAGAAAGCATCTATAATAGAAACTCCGATTCCTGGCTAAAAATGTAATGTGACCTCACACTCCTGCCACAAGGATCCTTTATATCCTCTTGAACTGTGGGTCAAAATAAACCATTCCATCCTGAAGTTACTTTTGTTGGGTGTTTTGTCCTGGTAACCAGACCAGTAACTGATGCACAAGCCACGCCAGAAAATACAATGTTCCGATTTGCCTCATGCATTTATATTATTGCAATTAACCCTTCAAAATGTCCCTGGAAGTCTCAAGCCTGGCCTTAGTCAATCATCAACATACTTCTTGGTCTCTGTGTGTTTGAACTGGCCCCTTGGCTGTCTACATTCAGAACCAAGGTTCCTGCCATAGTTTCAGGGCCCTCCCTGCTTTCCTGCAGTATGAGCAGGAACTGCAGCCCAGCTCTCCATTCGGTAGCAGCCTGATGTACTGACCTGCTGTTTAATTGTACCGTGTGCTTCTTAAAAGGCTTTTTTTCTTCTTTTCTTTTGAACAGTCAAGATGGACTTGGCTTCTGGTCAGTAACTTTGTTTTCTTCCTCCCTCCCTTGAGGTAGAGTCGCCAAAAAGGATTTTTGTTTTGTTCCATTTTGCCTGCAAAGCTATGGGTAGCCAAATGTGACTACAAATTATCTACATTGTTTTTATAAAGAAAAATATATTTATTTTCCTAGTACTTGGAAGCGTCGCTTGCTGGGGGCCGGGGAACCGATGTCGTTCGCTGATTCCTGTCCCACTCTAACCCTAATTGGAGAGAGCTGAACAGAGCAGAGGGTGTTAGTGGCTAAATTGGGGTATTATGAAAATAGTTCACAAAGCAAGTGGAAAGCTATATATAAAAATGATATTTACTTCTCATTTTAAATGAAGCTCAAGACAAAAGGCATATAGGTAAACACAGCTGCAACGTTTTAGGCATGTAATCAAATGCAGAAAAAATAATATTGGAAAACTATGCTAATTATTGTAATTACATTGTGAACAGTATTGATAGGAAAATGTCTTTTAAAAATATAAAATCAAAATGGAGCTCATTGCACAATCAGAGTTTCGGGTGTTGTGTATGAGCTACCTGGGTGTGTAGATCTTTTAGCCATTTCCCAGTGGTCCAGCAAGGAGGCAGGGGAAGTATAAATACGACACCTGTCAGGCCATGCTGTGGTCTCTAGCTGAAGGTTTGGGAAAAGACATATGCCTGGTCCAACTCTTACAAGTTTGGGGGGACCAACGAGAGGACAGCAGATGTCACAGGGTGAGGAGGAACTGCTTTCCTGGGTGGATGTGTTGAACACTTGGCCCTCAGCTGGTATTCTACTCTGAGAGACGCTAAAGCCCCTGGAGTGAAAAGTGGGGCCACTGTGGGTGTCTTTAGAAGCTAGAACTTGCCTTGACCCCTTTTTGTTTTTATTCTTTTTTTTAATGACTTATTTTTATTGTCTGTGCTTTTGTGTTTTGCCTGCATGTATGTCTGTGTGACAGTGTCAGATCCCCTGGAACTGGAGTTACAGACAGTTGTGAGCCGCCATGTGGGCACTGGGAACTGAACCCGGGTCCTCTGGAAGAATAGCCAGTGCTTTTAACTGCTAAGCCATCTCTCCAGCCCTGGTTCCTTTCTGTTTGTCTATTTCTGCCTTCTGACTGCTATTAGGTGAGAGGCCTCCTCCATCATGGACCCTACAAGTCATGGTGCTCTATTTGCCTGAGGTGATGGAGCCAACACTGGGCTGAAACCCCTGAAGACAAAATAACCTTTCTTCATTTAAACCATTCCTCTCAGAGAAGTGTCATAGCCCTGAGACATTGACTCACACAACCAACTTTGAGGAAAATGTTCTATGTATGAATCACGACCCAGTTGCCTAGGCCAGTGTTAGCTGAGTTTTTATGATCTTTCCTATGCCATGGGCCAAGGGCTCAAAAGCCTAAGTCTGAGAGGACAGGAGGATGCGCCGTAGGACCCGTGATGTTCCTCCTGCATTGGAACGTCATTTGATGAGTGAAAAACGTCTCATCCTCTCTTCTAAGTGCTTCCGTGTCTGAGGAAGGTTTGAGAAGACATCTCCGTTTTGAATTTGGCCACGTTCCCAGAGCCTAGAAGAATGTCTGTGGCTGACCCCCTGGTGTCCATATGTTCAGACACATTCATCCCAGGAGTGGCTCTGAGAGCAACAGCTGGACCCTCCTCCCTCTGCTTCCCTTCCAGCATTGCTAGGGCAGCAGAAAACTAATCTCCACCAAGATGCTTGCCTGCTGGTTCCTCTCTCCTTATTTGCTATCACCCATGAAGAATTGTCACTTCCTGTTTCCTAGCACCTTGACTCCCAGCAGCTCAGGGTTGGGGCTGCTGTTGAGCCCCCCACCCCATCTGCCGCGCGGTGCACGCCTATGGAGGTGTCAGAGGCTCTGAGTTGCTGCGTGTGGAGCACGCCACCCCCGCAAGCCTCCAGCTCGCTGTGATGTCTCGCTCCACACTCCCTTTTTCGGTTTTCACTGTAGTCTTATCTCTCACTCAGTGAGCAATTTTTTTCACTCGCTCGGTCATTTACTAGAGTTTCAGAAACATCGTTTTCTCATTTCTGGAAAGAGAAACTGGTGAACAGCGCGTTCATTCCTCAGAGCTGAGTTACCACTGAGTCATTTCTCTGTGACTTACTCTCGTGCGTGCGTGCGTGCGTGCGTGTGTGTGTGTGTGTGTATGTGTGTCTGTCTGTCTGTCTGTCTGTCTGTCTGCCTGTCTGTCTGGTGGAGAGCACCACGTGCCTCAGCTTCACTTCATATTCTTTTCATCTGTAATACTGGTTTTTGGTTTTGTTTTACAGGAAGATGGACACTTTTTTCAGTGACACTAAACTGGAACTAAGTGAATACAAATTACCACCATCTAATATGTCAGGTCCTTTGTAGGACATTTTTCCCCACCTGGTCTGTAGGTCTTGGTGAGACCTTTCTTCCTCCTGCAGCTCTGTTTTTCCTGAGATGGCAAAATTCCTCTCGAATGAATTCTTTCTTTACCTAAATCCAAAATCAGTGTTACTGGTTTCATGCTGCTATGCCTTATTCCTGCCCCTGTCCCTGAGAATCAGTTTATTACAAATGCTTGGTGCCCACACGGAGACCTACAACTCCACAGAGAGACAGAAAACCATGTATCCTACGAACAGAGCTTAAGCTACCATGACATCTTCATATGGCACCAAGGCTGGTCGCAGCAAGGGAGGAACTCAAGCACAAACGGAACTGGGAAGGAGTAAGACCTGGTCTCCCAACAGACTGGGAGAATTATGAGAACACTTTTATTACAGTGACTTGGAGAAAGCGATCTAAGAGAAGTAAGATGCATCTTGGCCCCGAGCATCAGGCGATAGACCCTCTCGGTGACGAGATGACATGGCTATGGGGCAGCTCTGGTACGGTTTAAAGAACTTGTAGCATGGCTTTTCCACACTTTGGAAACCAGGAAGGAAAGTACTCTGATTGGACCAAAAGTGTGCAGACGCTTTGAAGTCCACCTGTCTGCTAGACAAGCCACGGTCACAAACGTTCTGTAATCTCCCCCTGCACTGCCAGCAGCAAGGGAGTCCAGACTCAGACACATGAACTGTTTCACATGTTAATTGTAACACACTGGTTAGGAAACATCTAGAAGAAAGTTGATTCATTAACATTTTCCCTAATAGGCTTTAAAAAAAAGATCTCCTTAGCAGATAATGAATGCATTCAGACTGCAGGAAAAAAAGAAGGAAACACAGGGGCTGTCAAGAGTGTGACTTTAGAATCACTAATTGGAACTTTTGCACACCAAGGTCTGATGTCAGAGTCACTGCTACAGGGGGCTGGCTGAAGGTTATCATTGTTTTAGAAAATTACTTTAAAAATACAGACGTTAAAAAATACTCGCGTGTTCATTCAGCCATGTATTAATAGACAGCGTTTGAACACACTAAAGTCTGCATATAACTAAAACCTATTTATTTGGTTAAAACATAAATAAAATAATGATAACTCACACCTGAGTTATTGCCACAAGAACAGTTGATTTGATTAAATTAAGTAAGTTTATGTCTTTGAAATAAATGACAAAAGAAAATTCTAGCTTGATCTGAGGACTATAGGTATTTTCCTTCTTGCATTTCTTTCTTCCTTTCCTCCCTTCCCTCTCTCTTATAATTTGATTAAAATTTTTAATTAACTGACACCATCTTACCCCCAAATCCCCATATGTGTGGTAAGATTTGATTAGACATTGAAATAATTAAAATGTGTCAATGAAAACCTTCAGAGAGTGATGGGAGCCAGTGGCCCCCAGTGATTCCCTTCCACTTCTCAGTCAGCGAGCCCCTTTCATAATTGTTTAACTCAGCGAGCCGTTCGCAAGGCATGGTTTCCATTACCACACCCTGAAAGTTAAAGGAAGCAAAGAAAAGAGCCAAATGCCGGTGAGTCACCCAGTCAGTGACCAGAAAAATTTTAAATAAGCTGCAACTGATACATGCCTCCTTTACACATCCTTGGCCATTAAAGTAGCTTATTTTACCCCGAAGTGGGTCAGAGTAGCATGGTCTGTTCTTTCAGAGCAGATAGGAAAAACTTAAACCAGGTAACAGGTCCTGTGAAGCTGTAGGGAGCGCGGAGAATTTGCTGCTCTCCCACAAGCACTAGGGAAGCCTGGGATATGAGTACACAGGGTTCTTCCTTTAAGGGAAAGAATGAAAAAGCCATTTTCCACCCAGAAGGCTGGAGTAGCTGTTTTCTGGCCCTGTTACCTTTATGTAATCTGTGTTACCCAAGACTTTCTGCACCAAACACTCCTCCAGATCCTGTCTCATAAATGTGTTTCTCTCAGTCAATCAATAGACTCTATCTTTATGAATGCTACAAGGAGTTTCAGTATAGTCACATCTGATTTGTGTTTAGCTTACTTGGTTCTTCAAAGAGCTTGAGGTATCCTTTGGAGCTGATCATCACAAGAATTATTTTCAGCAGATCGTGTTGTGCTTAAATATGCCTAAAACACACAACTAAGGGTCAGACCCTTGAAGTTTGAACTGACAATGGCTACTGAATCGTGTTGCACCAAACTGCCTTCTTGCCTCCCTGAGCTTGTCACTCTGCTGCCCAGAAAAGGTCACAGAGACACCCCCTCCCCCAATTCCCAACCCAAACAAAGTAGAATGGATAGACTTAGCCAGTAAAAACAGGTTCAGAATTGAACTTGAACTGTTTGTAGTTGTCCCCTCAACTTACAATCAATGAAAGGAAAACACTGACTTGAGAGCTGTGGATACCAAGGGAGGATCTTGCTAACCTCACCCAAATATTTCTTCCATGACCTGTGATTTAACTGTTCTTAACAGCTACTGGGTTAATAGCATACCCTCACACAATTCCTTTGGTCCTTCTGTCCTACCTACACTTCAGCCTAGGTGTTACAGGAGTAGCATCTAATCTGCATCATTCTTGGTCCATCCAAAAAATAAGTTCAAATTAGTACCCTGAGTCAATGTGTTGAACGCCCACTGATACTCGGAGAACTGTTCTTACTTTTCATTGTTCAAACACATAAATCTGTCCTTCACTCAGAAAGTTTCTTTTGTTCTTCAGTATTATAGGACCCTTCTTGACAAACTTCTTAAGATTATTTACATCCCTGTGCAGCACGAATTCTAATTGATCTTAGTAATAAATGAATTTTGATTGGTCTTAGTCAGATATTAGGGGATGAAAGTTGAAAAGATCAGAGAAGCAGAGCAGCAGTCAGCCACAAAAGTTCTTACAAAATCCTCAGAAGAAAAGAAGTTGAGCTCCTGTCTCCTCCCACCTTAAATTCCTTTCTCTGCTAGCCATATCACTTCCTGTCTCTGATTCCCTAGTGCTGGGATTAAGGACATGTGATCCCAAGTGCTGCTAATCAAAGATGTGAACTCTGCTACTCTTTTAGACTGGTTAAATCTCATGTAGCCCAGTGCTGCCTTGAACTCCTGATCTTCTTGCTTCCCCCTTCCAAGTGTTGGAATTAAAGGTATGTGTCACCACATACACACTATTGCCTGGCCTCTATGGTTAACTGGTGGCTAGCTCTATTCTCTAATCAACAGGCAAGCTTTATTTGTTAGAGCTCAAACAAAATATCGCTACATCCAACTAGAAGAATGTCCCCTGCTGCTTCCTCAAGCTATATATCTCTTCACCAGTTTGCTGTCATCTCTGAAATCCCATCTGACAGCATCTATCCTCAGTAGATGCCGTCAGATCATTTATTTGTCTGTTTTGTGTGTGTGTGCATTTGTGTGTGCACATGAATGTATGTCCACATGCATGCACATGTATGTGTGTGCACATGTAAGTGCTCACACATATGTGTCCACGTGTGTGTACATGAACATGTATGCAGGGTTGTGTGTCCATGTGTGTTTCCCCGTGTGTGTGTGTGTGTGTGTGTGTGTGTGTGTGTGTGTGTGTGTGTGCACATGCGTGTGTGAGTAATCTAGAGGAGGCCAGAGTAAGCCAGTGCAGTAGCCTGCTCGGCTCTCTGTCTTATTCCCTTAAGGCAGGGTCTCTCACTGAACCTGGAGGTAGACTGGAGGCCCTACTGTCTCACAGCACTGGGATTGCAAGCCTGCACAGCCATGTCTGACTTTTTACGTGGTTGCTGGCATTAGAACTCGGGTCCTCACATTTGCACAGCAAGTGCTCTTACCTCCTGAGCCACATCCCCATCTCCCCCAAAAGACTTTTTGATAAGAGGCATACATGAGCAAAGAGAAATATGCCCTTCATCATGTTTTCTTGTAGACCCCTGCTTTCTCATAAGGAACAGCAAGGCACTTGGGTTTTGGACAATCTCTGTGGTAGTAGATGGATGTGTTATATGTTTTTATTATGAAAATTTGAGTCTTATCTTGGTGCTTCAAATTGCGTTTTTAATTTTGGAAACTTAAAATACTTGTGACCTGTAAAAGTATATTCAAAGGCAATTTCTTCTGCGAAGTCCTGGGGCCATTATCTTCTCCTTCCCATTTGAGCCTCTACACACATCTCTTAGGCTTAGCTCGCATGTATGCTGGCTCGTCAGCTCACATTCCACTTTACTGAATGAGCAACTGCAGTCTGCTCAAAGAGCCCCCAAGGCAGTTGGCTTTGCTTAATAAAGGTCCACTCCTCACACAGTTTCACATTCCCATTTTGATGCTTTGGGATTCACCTAGACACAAATTAAAATTGGGAACTAGCAGCTACCACAAGGACTGAAAAGATGGCACCTGTGTGTCTCAGTGCGGCATGACTGACAACCTCTTGTAAGTTCTGACTGTGATAGGGTTTTAACAGACTCTTCAAAGTGCTGTGGGCCTGGGGAGGTGGTAAAGTTTCCTGCACATTCATGAAGAGTTGACCCCTCCCCCAAAATCTACATGTGCATTATGTCATTCTGGTGTTTGGAAGACAGACATGGGGATTCTTGGTGCTTTATTGCGTCAGCAAGCTCCAGGCTCAGTGAGAGATGCTGTCTCAAAAACTGAGGTAAACGCAGTTTTAATCCCAGAACTTTGGGGACAAAAGTAGGCATACCTCTGTGAGTTCCAAGATTGCCTGATCTACATAGCAAGCTGCAGCCCACAGCTACACAGTGAGATCCTGCCTAAAAATAGATAGGAGATAGACAGACAGACAGATAAGAGATAGATGAATAGATAGATAGATAATATATGATAGAAGAAAGAGAGAGAGAGAGAAGAAGGAAGGAAGGAAGGAAGAAAGGAAGGAAGGAAGGAAGGAAGGAAGGAAGGAAGGAAGGAAGGAAGATAAAAGCAAGACTGAAAATGATACATAATGTCAACCTCTGGCCTCCACAAGCACACAAACTCATGAGTGTGCACTCACAGACAGATACATACACAGTCACACCACACACCAAAAAGAAGTTTGCACACAGGTGGCAAATTAAACTTGCTACCTTCAATGAAGAAGAGGAGTTCCTCCTTCACCTGGGAGGAAGGTCACACTGGTAAAGACAGAAGCAATCTCACTGCAGAGCATAAAGGGCTCAGCTGCGCTCTGGGGAAACCTGGGGCCTTTGTTTTCCGTTGTCATCACAGAATACCTGAGCCTGGATTGGTCATAGATCCTAAAACAGAGAAGTCTCAGAATGAAGGTCCCATATCTGGTCAAGACCAATGTGTGAGGGTTCCACAACTGGCCAGAAGAGGTCAGAGCCACGAGTGAGGAAAAGGCTGAACCCCTCATCACCCGTGAAGGATAACTAAATTCACACCTACACAGAAACATCCACCATCGCCCTACACAGAAACATCCATCATCACCCTTGCCCAGGGTTAGCCCTCCACCCCTCAACACTGTTGTGTTGGGGGTTAGAACCCCTACATAAGGACAGTGGGGGATGCATGTAGACCACAACTTCTGGCCCCATGGTCATAGTGGTCTTCTGAAAACAGGAGATTGTGGGAACTGCAGTGTTTGGGTTGGGTTGGGGCCACAGAAGGAGGCTGATTTCTGGAGCACAGACTGGCAGGCTGACTGGCAGCTGTGGTACAGCCTGTCCCCAACTGCAAGACTGTCGGGAGCCCATGCTGCATCTGCCTTGCTTACTTTTCAGAAGCACAGGTGCTGGAGTGAGGCTGCTGAAGTCTGGCTTCTTTTTGGAAGCACCTGCAAGGATGCGACTGGGGGGAAGCCTTCAATAAACAGAGTGTGCATATTGATGGGGATTTATCTATCTGTAAGTGATGGAGAGGACCGGGTACAGGGTGGGACTCTGGCCAAGAGCAATCTACCCTTTCTTGAGAAGGAAAATGAAATTATTTTAGTTACTGTCCCTATCTCCTTTTGGTCTTGCCTCAGCTAAACCTAGAGAAAAGAGGCCTAGCGATTGCCCCATTAGTGGTGTGTAGGGGATGGATGTCAGCTCTGGCTGCCATGCAAGTGACTGAACCTTCAGCTCGCATATCACAAAATATCTCCCCATGACAATATTTGAAAATTATTGTTTGAAAGTTGAATCTGGTACCTTTACAAATTACTGAGTCAATATGAAACATAGGACAGAAATCTTTAATACAGGACAGGCTACACATTTGAAGATGCTTGTCAAACCTCACAATAAAGCTTCATGGATAGTGGGCTTTTGTCAATATATAACTGATTTCAACTTGAACAGTAACAAGGACAATTAGCTAAATACCTGCATAGCTCTTAGTATTAACGAATGCAGTAGACTCGGCTCTCCGTCTACCTCCCCAATCATTTCAGACTGTGCTCATTAGCTGTCATGCCTCAGCTTTCTTGGAACAGAATGTTTTCACACTTCAGGTTTTTTCCCCGGAGTGCATGTGTTTGAGTGGAAAATTTCCAATGTGAAAATCTCTGAGACTACACACTCTGAGATCACATGTACTGCGTAAAAGCAGAGGCTCTGGGATGCCTATGAGCTCTCTTTGCATAGTCTACACATCGAAGGCATTGGGGGGGAGGGAGCTAAGACTTCATTTCATCCCCAAACATCCAAACGCAGGACAAGAGAGAAACCATTTGGTTCACCACAGCTCATTGTTTCTACAATCTATTTGTAATTTAATTGCTTGCTTAATGACCTCTCTCTCTCCCCCTGCCTTAGCTATCTTGCCTGGTAAGCCATTTCACACGCATTTGCGGTTCTCTGCGTGGATAAAAGACGAAGAAGCTCTGGCATCTGCTCCAAATTTGTTTTTCTTTAATTTTCATTTATACGCTCTTGTTCTATCATCTGTGTTGGGCTCAAAATAGGAAGCCATGTTGACATTTTCCAACCCATTTAAATTTTATGTTCTTTAATTAAAACCCCCTCTTAACTAGATAGACTTCTAACCTGGTGGGTAGATGCTGTGATATTACAGGGGAGTGAGGAGACTTTTCGCCACACCCCCTTTGTACAGCGGGGATAAACAAGACTTGAAGTTGTAGTAGTTCCATGTTATCCAAAAATCAAAGGAAATGTACACACTATATCTTCCCTCAAGTCAAGATCTAAATGAAGTTGACGGAAGCTAAATCTGAAATGGTAACACATAGTCAATGTGCCGGCTCTGGTGATAGACAGCAGCCTGACTACTTTGGATAGCACATCTAAAATCCCAGCTCTTGTTCACAAACCTGGAAGCTAATAGAACATCTGGACCGCGCACAAATGACATAAATAGCACATGTTTATTATATGCACACAATAAGCTGCATATCATATTTTCCTTTGAGATAGAGGGTCAATGTCAGCTATAAGTGAGTAGTGGCCCAAAATCAACCTGGGTAAAATTTGGGTTATGGTGGAGCCAAGTTCCCAGCACTAAACTCCTTAGAGGCAAGGTAGGAATCATACTCTCTTTAACACCTCTTGTCCCTTACATCCCTCAATACATAGAAAAGCCTTGTAATTAGTGGATGTTTGCTGTTTGCTCTTTTTGTTATTTTTAGATATAATTGTATTATATATGATAAAGAAAAACCTTAGAATATCTCAGAAAAAGAAAACTTTTCTATTAAAAAAGGTTTATTGTATAGACTCACAGTACAAGGTTCAAACAGGTATATATTATACGTTGAGCATGTTGTCTCTATGCCCTCTGCTCTCCCTCCCCCCATTAGTCTTATGTAGAAACAAGTTTAAATTCAGAATTCAACTAATTGTAAATTAGACACATAGTAGCAAAAAGCAAGCTGCATACCCCCCCCAGGAAACACTCTACTGGAAAGAGCCACAAAAAATGATGAGCAAAGGGGTTAAGACTGGGCTGGTTTAACCCCCAGAAACAGCTGACCTGACAAGGGTTAGCTCTTGAATCCCAGACTGATGGCTGGGAATCTGGGAATCCAGCACGGGACTGATCTAGACCCTCTGAATGCGGGTGTCAATGAGGAGGCCTAGGTAGTCTATTGAGCCTTGGGGAGTAGATCAGTATTCATCCCAGGTATACAAATGGACTTTGGACTCCCATCCAACAATGAGAGATGCACTCTCACCCTGGACTCTTGGGGGAGGGTCTAGGCCCTGCCCTGGATGAAATGACAGACTGTGAACACCTCATGGAGGACCTCACCCTCCCTGGGGAAATGAGGAGGTATTGGAGGGGTTGGTGGGAAGGCACGGGAAGAGAGGAGGACAGGGAGAGGGACCTGGAATTGACACTCGATGCAACCTTGTTTCTAATTTAAATTTAAAAATAAAATATATATAAAAATACCAAACCAACAAGTTCATATTCACAAATCATAATAAGCTCAATGAGGGAAGCATCAAAGCATCTTGAGGGCATCACTTTGAAGGACCAGGTCTGTGGCTGGGTCTTAACTGCTCCCTGGGGGTAGGGGTTGAGAAGGCTCAGCGTCAATGGCACAGACACCTGGAGTCAGATAAAGGGCAAACAGCAGACTCTTTATTCAGCAATGGGGAGAGCGCCTTGTATACCCTCCTCCCAGTTCCCAGGTTGTGTTCTGATCCACTGACATCGTGTCATCACCCCCCATTGGCTAGCCACTATGAGAACCTCGGGTAGCGCTTGTTGCTAGGCCCTCAGGAAAACTCCAGGTTGGCTCATCTCTCCACCTTGTAGGCCTCATCTTCCTACAAAGGTCCAGCCTGGTTCATTCAAGAAGTGTAATCTAAGCCAGTGACACTGAGGGTAAGGCATGAAGTTCTGGCATGAGACACTTTGCTGTGTGTGTATGGCAGAGGACTGACAGGTAGCTGATGCCTACCCCCTTCCCATTCAGGAGGAGGATGCTAAGGAGATAGCATCTCCTGGGGACCCCTAGAGTTTCCCAGCAATAGAAACTCCGCCCCACTCTCCCCACCTCCCAACAGCCCTGTGGATCCAGAAGCAGAAGAGACTTCTGGTTTATCCAGCCAGCAGCCAACCCCCTGGAGCAGATGTAGGCTCCCCCAGGCTTTTCATAGGCACTAAGCTCACTTCTGTCCACTGCTCTTAGACACTGGAGCATCCCAAGGCTTCAGAAAGAGCCTTAGTTCTACGTTTAGATTCTCTATCTGACCAAGGTCTTGTGATCTAGTATCTGCCAGTAGCTGTTCTTTGATCTTTTCCCAGAGTTCCTCAAATGACACGTTAAATCCTCTTTGCCCAGAATACAAACTGTAACTGCTTCCCATCTAAACCCATCTAAGCCCAGGGTATGTGCTATAAGATAGTCCTCAGGAAGGCTAGCCTAGGCATAATCGAAGATGTCACCACCAAGAAGATGGGAAAACACATTGCCTAGGGAAAGGAGTATGAAGAGAGCTGTTATTAGAATGAATCCACTCAGGCTAGAGCACACTGGGGTTCCGCACACCAGCTCTTTTTACAAGAGCTTGCTTTCTTGGTATGCTGTCAAGACCTAGCATGTCTGAGAAGTTTCAATTCAGCTTGTAGTCACAAATCTGATCTTCTGAAATGGCTGAAAAGTGGAAAGTATAAACACAACACTGCCTTTCCTGACCAGGTGGGTCCTGACAGGGCTTAGCCCAGGCAGCCAGAGTCACTGGGAAGAACACCATGTCAAGGAAAGGGATGGGTGTGTGGTGATTCCCAAAGCCATTGCACAACAGGGTGTTGATTACTTAGAAATCACAAATTAACTTTCCATTAAAACACATATAATTATACGATTTAATGTGGGGAAATAATATCCTGCAGATATTTCCAGTCTGCTAATCCTTAGCAACACGAGTGAATGGTTTGCTTAAATGTAAGGGGGGGCAGCCCTCTCCTGGATTCTCCAGGGCTATAATCCAAGGGGCTTTGTATTTGACCTTTGCTAACTGTAAATCTAATCCTTTTCCAACATGATTGAGATCTCAAAGACAGACATCCTTAGGAGTTTGAAAGAGAGCAAGCAATGGCTCAATCCTCCTGGGAATTCAAACTTTGCCCCAGCATGAGGGCAGTGAGTCGCATCTCTGAGTTTTGCCCTCAAAAGTAGAAATTGTGAGCTATGTTTTCTTTTCTGCTTTTCTAATTAGCATAGAATTTGCACATCATATAATGTATTCTTTCACTGTTAGACATCACTATACAAGTAGAGTATATTTCCACGATGATCTAACCAACCAACAAGGAAACACCAAGAGAACTGTGAAACCAGATACTTCTTTAAAAGAGCAACTGGGTGCTAGAGCTTAGGCATAGAACACTCACCTATCAGTGCTGAGGTCATGGATTTGATCCGTGGACCTGTGTGAACCAGGTGTAATGGTGCTTGCCTGTAGACTAAGTGCTAAAGAAGATGACGAGAGGATCAGGAGTCCAGGGTCACTTTTGGTCACATACTAAGTTGGCATCAGTCTGAGATACATGAGACCTGGTCAAAAAAGATAAAGCAACAGAGGTCGGAGGGAGGGAGGGAGGAAGGGAAGGAGGGAGGGAGGGAGGGAGGGAGAGAGAGAGAGAAAGGCAGAGAGACAGACAGACAGACAGACAGACAGACAGACAGATGGGAATCAGGAAGCTTGTTCATCCTACCATCCAGCTCTGTCTCTGAAATCTTCCTTTATTCAAAGCACATTGATAACATTCCTAATTCAAGGACGAACATCAGAAGGCAAGGTGAGCCTGGCACCTGACCTTGACTAGATCAGTGAATTCTTGAGAACATTCACTAGGCTTTCCAGTTGACAATTTAGACAAACAAAATAGAGACAACAACGCCCATAACAAAGTGCTGCTAAACACAAGGAACTCAGAGTCAAGCCTTCCAACCCTGAGAAGTTGCAAGTGGGACCTCTGGGAGCTTAGATTATGCAGACCTATTTGAGGACAGGATGGGGGTCTGAAGTTTACATTCCCAGGTAAAAGAGGGTTTTGTAGTGATATTTTGTTTGTAATCTAACAAATAAAGCTTACCTGAAGATCAGAGTGCAGACCTTAGCCACTAGTTAGCCACACACCTAGTTAAGAGCTAAGACACTAGTTAGCCACACCCACACTAAGCCACTAAGTCAGCCATGCACCCAAGCCACTAGCTAGCTATAGAGGACAGGGTACACCTTTAATCCCAACACTCAGGAGACAGAGACAGATGGATCTTTGTGAGTTCAAGGCCACCCTGGGCTACATGAGAGTGACTACGTCTCAAAGAGAAACAGAGCTCACACCTTTGACCCTAGCACTAGGGAGAATATAAGGCAGGAGCTCAGTGCAGTCTGAGGTTTGATGGAGAGCATTGCAGCCTGCAGTCACGCTGAAGACAGCATCACCCCTTGTAGTATATCTTTCTTGCACAAAAAATAAGCCTCTCTGGGGGTCAGAGACTAGAACTTACCAGAACCATAGAGGTCTGGAGGCCTTTACAGATAGATAGGAAATAATGTAGCTGGGCAGAAACAGGATATAAACAGGGAGAAACAGCAAATTGTTTTCTTCTCTGCTGAGACTCTTAGGAGGTAAGGTGTGTTGTGGCTTGCTCCTTCTCTCTGATCTCTCAGCATTTTCCTCAAAAAAAAAAAAAGAAAGAAAAACAGAAGCTGCAAGAAAGAGACACCATGTAGAGGCAGGAGTAACATGCTGGGTCATTACCAAGTAAGCTAAGAGCACATGAGAATACTTAGATTAATAGAAATGGGTTAAAATTAAGAGAGAGCTAGCCAGTAAGAAGCCCTAGCTGTAAGCCAACAGTTTGTAGATTAATATAAGTCTCTGTGTGCTCATTTGGGGCTGAAGGGTGGCGGGACCTGGCAGGGCAGGAACTTTCATCTTCAGTCCCTCTTTGGTCTGAGCCTTGGTAGAGGTAAGAACTCTCTAGTGGCTTGACTGCTTTGTTTTTCTGATCTTCAGCTTGGACCCCAGCATCTGCCCCTGGGTCCTTATCAATCGTGCTACAAGGTTTCATTCCATCATCTGCTCATGAACAGAGTTGGAGAGAAGAAAACAAAAAGCAAAAAACAAAAAACCATACCATGGAGACAAGGGAGCATGAAGAAGGGAGCTGGGAGCTGGGAGCACATCTGTTCTGAGCTGCCTTGGTCTATTTCTGTTTGCCTGGTTAC
This sequence comes from Mesocricetus auratus, assembly GCF_017639785.1. Taxonomy (NCBI): domain Eukaryota; kingdom Metazoa; phylum Chordata; class Mammalia; order Rodentia; family Cricetidae; genus Mesocricetus; species Mesocricetus auratus. Next base: position 5,283,445 of record NW_024429205.1, read on the forward strand.
CTAAGGCCAGAAGGTAACTGGGTTTCCTGTAGTCAAGTTTTACCTCCTCCAGCACTTGGTTTCCTTGGCAAAATTACCTCTTCTTTCTGAACTGCTCGTCCTTTGAAAGTGCTTACTTTGTGCTGCTGCAGAAGTACGCACATTTTTTTGGCCAAAGTGATGGAATTTGAGCCAAATGCAAAAGAATATGTGCAATTAATGGAAAGACAGCGATGGACTATAATTTACAGATGATTTGGCAGGAGCCGAACGAGTGAGACATGGCCCGTTTTGTTCCCAGCCCTGGTTCCTGTGAAGTCTTCTTTTATGCAAATGAAGTATCAGAGAAAGGAAAGTGAATGGCTAGGAGTGAGGGAGAATTGCACAGTGCCCTTTTATTCCTGGGGACAAATCTTTGATGGTCACAGTGAGATTGTCACTACCTTGCCACATGACCCTGGAAGACTAGGACACAGTCAGATTCCCTGATGGGCAGAGAGGGAGAGGGTCCTTGGCTAGGTAATAAAGGCAGCAAATTTCCATGATGGTCAGCTTCTTCTTCAGCCTCCTGATAGGAGACAAGAATCTGACAGCTTTGGCCTCTTACACTGCCGATGGACAGGCTCAATAAGGTCAGGGCCTGTTCATGACAAGTCACATAACAGCTGCAGACCAATCAACCATCCTATGAGTCTTGAAACTGACCATCCCTAAAGTAAGGAAGAAAGCCTCATCGGATACTTTAAAACCCCAGACTGGATTTTGGGGGCTTCCCAAGAGCCCCCTCCCCAGCTTTGCCAAGAGTCTCTTCTCTATGCATCTGATCCATGTGTGTGTTTCCCTAATACCAACAAATGCCTTCCCTTAACTGCTGATTCTGTCTGTGGTGCTTGAGACCTCTTCATTGCTACCTGTTGCACTTGAGGTTTTTCCTGCCTTTTAATTCCTTAACTGGCAGAGAAAATGAACCTGAGCAAGACCCCTAGATTGTGTCACCCCCAAATGAGACCATGCTGAACCATTTCCCATTGCTCTGTCATCAGTGCAATTGTCCCCATCATTAAAAAGATTCACACAGTCTTCAAAGATGCTACATGCAGCAGACAAGTAACTAATAGCAGAGCCAACTTTGGAGCGATCCCCAGTTTGATATCATCCAACACTTACTGATTCTAATGTCTTAATGTCTTCTTGGGCCTCTGATGATGGCTGTGCTCAGAGCCAGCCAGAGGCTTGGGCTTCTGTGCTCTGGCCTTAGGGACTGAGCTAGAGAGAAAAGGAAAGCAGTTCTCCCCAAAGGGAAAGGAATGAAGGATGTTGAAAAAAACCCCAGGCTTTGCTGCAGTCTGCTTATAGCTGGGCAATTTTGTATAGCCATTTAGTTTATCTAAGCTTCGATCCACTGGTCCATTAAATGAGGCTAGCAGGTGTTATATCTTACCTTGAGGACTTGGACGAGGCAGGATGATGTGGTTTTATTCTGTGTACATTGGGACACCATAAAACTTTTTTTTAATCAGATGAGTAAGGCATCCTCAACATCCACAGATTCTGGACCTTGGGGCTTTCTGAAATGAACCCAACCTGGTCAAACAGTTGAAGACGTCTAACATGAGTCTAAACCTGAGGTCTAAGAACTGTGACCGATGCAAGGCACCCTGGGAATCTAACAGCAGGAGGTATTGATCCCCAGCTACAGCATTGCCAGCTCTTGCCACCCTTGCTTAAGGTAAGATTCTAAAATCGACATAGAAAGCCCACCTCTCAGCAAGGAGATGACTTGGGAGTCCCCCACTAACCCCCACCTACACTAGCTCAAGGAGAGAGCCATTTGCAAGGGCCAATTGAGGCATCTCCACCACAGAGAAGCCGTGGTCCTCACAGGACAAAATTAGCCAACACCAACCACAGCCACAATTCCTGATCTGAGGACCACAGGCATGGCGAAAAACCAAGGGAGGTAGAGAAGTGATGCATAGGAGCTGATTCAGGGATGCAGGCAGGAGAGAAAAGGGATGAAAGCTAAGACACAGCAGTGGAGGAGAGATGGTGAGGGAAGACACGAAATCCAGGCAAACTGGATCAACAGGAGAGTTAAAATCAAGGACAATGTTGATGTTTTGATTAAGGGCAGCAAACGGAGGGCTCAGGGCTTGGGGGTGGGTTGGTCAGTGGTCATCCTCATCCTTATACCAGTACAGCTTTCCATTAAGGAAGGAAGAGATAAATAAGACATATAACCTACCAAGCTTAATATGTTCAGGAAGAGGATGCAGACATGCAGGATGCATATGGGCTATATCTATTTTAATAAATACTTGGTGAAGCTTAGAAACAGCCTTACGATGCCTCTACATTGATGAAGGTATTGTAAATAGTCCCTTGATTCGATGGGATAATTTTTTTTTTTGGTTTTTCGAGACAGGGTTTCTCTGTATTGTTTTGGAGGCTGTCCTGGAACTCACTCTGTAGACCAGGCTGGCCTCGAACTCACAGAGATCCACCTGCCTCTGCCTCCCGAGTGCTGGGATTAAAGGCGTGCGCCACCAATGCCCGGCTTTCGATGGGATAATTTTTAAACATAAATATTTTCCAGACCTTTCTTTCTTCCGTCTTCTTATCAATGGATCCATAACCAGGTACCAGCCCTGCATATGAGCTACCCTATGTCCAACACCAGCTTCACAGGCAGAGTGGGAGACAGGGGTGAGGGTGGCTGGTGAGGAGAGCCCGGTTTGTTTCAAGGCTAAAAATAGCCTCTCAAATTCTGGAATATTGGTTGACTCCTCCTCGAGACTGTTAGAATTGGGAGTTTCAGAAGTTCAGAGGCTATTTTGGTTGGAAGCCTGAAGTTCTTCGAAATAACAGCTAGCAGCTGCCATTCGCATTCCCACCCCGGCTATAAATACAGGGCACTTGTAGAAAGGATTGAGTCAGCCGCGGAGGGTGCGAGCACTTTCCTCTCCAGCTTTCCCCATTGTGCCATTCTCTATAAAGCAGGGTGGGCAAACAGTGCTCCCAGGAAGGGCAAACAGTGCTCCCAGGAAGGGCAAACAGTGCTCCCAGGAAGTCATGTGCGGCTTCCCTACAGGACAGCATGCTTACGAAGCTCCCTGATTCATCATCCACATCATTCATCTAGGTCGCTGCGACACCAAGGGCTTGGAAGTTTATGGTTTCTCAAATCAGACCCTAGCCTAGCCATTTCAAGTCAGCTCTTCAGGACCAGCCTATAGAACTCTGTGATTGTTTCCTAGCAGAGATAAGGAGGCAGAGGATCTACTCCACGGGCTTGTGTGAGAATCCACACAGCCAACTACAGATGAGCATCTGCCATGCCATGTGACACCTAGTGGCAGACTAAACCACTGGGATACCCCCCCACCACATCGCATCTTTCTTAGTTGTCATGGAGGCTCACCCAATGGTTGTAGTTGGACCAGAACCCATGTACAGTGTGCCGTGGTACACAGATTCTCCCTGTAACCATAAACGTTCACTGTGCTCACTTCAGATCTTTCATACAACTGCAACTCGTTGTTGGATAGAACTGGTCACCCAGCGAGACATGCTGGCCCTTGAGCTTGTCAGTCCAGGGCATTGTGCTCTGTATCTTCGTTGGCTCTGCTCCAGCAATTTTGACCATGCAGTGTGAACCTTCAGCTACACTTCACAACAGGCTATAATTGAGTTACCCCAAGTGACTAAGACTTCATCCTGTTAGCAGCATTTCCAGTTCATGAGCAGAGCCAAAACCCTCCATTGACCTATCTCCCGGTACCCAAGATTCCCATGGAGACTGTAAAATGTGGACTGCCTCAGGTACCTCTTTTTCTTGCAGAACATAGTGCTTTCTCTCCAAAGAGCAGGAAAAAGAGATGCTTCATCTCCTCTCAGTCCAGTGAGGTCAAACTATACTTTCTGTGGTGGTTTGTACAGGAGTGGCCCCATAGTCTCAGGCATGGGAACGCATGGTCCCAAGTTGATGTTGTTTAAGGAGGTTTAGAAGGCATGGCCTTGCTGGATGCAGTAAGTCATGGGGACAGGCTTCAAGAATTTCTATTTGCTCCTCTGCTTTGTGTTTGCAGTTTAGGGTGTATCCCTAATAAGTTGCTTTGGTCAGAGTGTCTTGTTACAGCAATAGAAAAGCAACTAATTCATTATCATTCTTCTAAGCATAGCGTAATAGAGAATTTTCACTTGAGAGACAAGGGAAGCTGATAGGAACATAGTCTGTCAGTTAGACCATCAAATCTAAAGTATGATCTGACCACTAATGAGACCTCAAGGAAGATTCTTAACCTTTGTGTGACTCAGTTTCCTGTCCATAAGTGGGATGCAAGGACCCGTCCCATGGGGTTGTTGAAAGGATTAGATGAGCTGGTATTTTTGAGAGTGACTAACATAAACTAAACACTAGCTAGTACAGATTGCTGTCTTATCCTAAAGGCTTGGAAGTAGAAGTACTTCAGATTTATTTTTATTTTTTATTTTAGATTTTTGGAATATTTGCATATACATAATGAGACATCTTGGGAACAGGACCCAAGTCTAAACACAAATTTTATTTATGTCTCACACACACACACTTTGTACACATAGCCTGAAGGTAATTTGTACAATATTTTTAATGCACCTGCATTTTGTCTACAACCCATCATGTGAGATCAATTGAGGCATTTTCCATTTGTGGCACCATGTCAGTGCTCAAATGCTTTCAGAGTTTGGATATTGTGTTTCTGAATGAGGGATTCTCAAGCTGTGGTTTGTTTGCTGTTTATTTAATTTTAGAGAAAACTATGGAGACATAATGTTTTCTTCTTACAAAGTTGATGCAAAACTCCTTTGCACCAAGATTATTGTTAGGAAAGTATTATAATGACATAGGATAATTTGGGTAGAAAGAACTCAGAAGGAGAAGGAAAACCAGCTTCCTCGAGTTCTGTCTATTGCCATGGAGACGTGGCAAACCTCCTGCATCCTTCCAAATGGCTCTGGGGAGAAGATATGGGTTTAGGTGACAGTAATGATGAGGGTGGCATCTCCCCACTTCACAACGTTCCAACATTGCTGTGAGTAACTGTCACATTGGGCAGCATCTTCAGGACCTCTGTCACTCTTCCTGCCCTCCTCCACTCATATAAGATGCCAACCAGATAAGGAAGACACAGAGGGACCTGCAGAAGGACTAGAACCATGGCGGCAAGATGATTAACGGCAGGTGCATGTTTCCAGTTACATCTTTATGAACATCAGCACCATTAGTACCACCACCAGCTTCATCACCAGTATCTTCATCGTTATCATCACCAACACCATCATCATCATAATCACTATTTTCTACCAGGACCCTCATCATCCTCACCATCATCACAAGTTTTACCAGTATCACCACTCCCACCACAGTCATCATCTTTACAGTCATCACTACCATCATCACCACCATCACCACCAGCATGTCAACATCATCGTCATCACCATCACCATTATCATCATCATCGTCATTGTCATCATTATCATCATATACAGCAGCAGTACCATCACCACCATTACCAGTATCACCATCATCTCCTTTATAATAAAAAGGGAAATCAGAAGGGAGGGGTAAGATCAGGGAGGCTGTTCCTCCATGTTTTCACCACCAAGAGTCATACTTTTGTCTTCCCTGGCCCCTGCCAGTGCTTTCATTTTTCCTGGTGTACTGATTCACTTGTTCTTGAGCTACTCTACACAGGTCCACAAGGCTCAGATCCGTGAAACTGGCTCGGTTCTTCACACAGAAAAAGGTGGCATCACAAAGACAGCGGAACATAAGCAAGAGGGTTCGCTGTAGGTCACCCAGAGAAGCATGAGGGGATCTATTCTTTCTAACACAGAGAATAGAATAGAATTTCCTACACAAATGACATAATGAGTGCCCAAGGCTGATCAAGAGTTAGCAAGTGTGGACTGGAGAGGTGACTCAGAGGTTAGAGCACTGACTGCTCTTCCAGAGGTCCTGAGTTCAAATCCCAGCACCCACATGGTGGTTCACAACCATCTGTGATGGGATCCAATGCCCTCTTCTGGTATGCAGATGTACATGTAGACAGTGCACTCATGTACATACATAAATATATTTTTTAAAAAAAGAGTTAGCAAGTGAAGAAGAGGGACGAGGAAGACAGTCACAAAAAGAGAAAGCAGAGAAAGAGTGGAGAGCCCAAGTGACAGGCCCCTGGTCACAAGATGGAGAAAGCTAAATGGTTGGGAGGAGAAAAGGCAGCAAATGGATAGGAGACAGGCGATACTAAAGAGAGGAGGAGACAGAGGAGGGAAGAGACAGGGAGAGTGAAGAAAGAAACAGGCAAAAGTATAGATGGGGCAGAGAGACTGGAGGGGGAGATAAGAGAAAGGGGGAGATGTGGTGAGAGAGGGAAGCAGAGGAGAGGGGGAGATGGGGGAAGGGAAACACGGGGAGGAGAAGAAGGGAGAGTAGAGAAGGGAGAAGTTAGATGAAGGCTACAAGACAATAGCAGTGCACATGTATGCATGTCCAGGAGAATATTTGCACTGTGACTATGTTAATTAAATAGATGGATCAGGTGCACACATCTTCACACATGGATGCAGACAAACACACACACACTCACACTCACACTCACACTCACACACACTCACACACACTCACACACACACTCACACACACACTCACACACACACTCACACACACTCACACACTCACACACACACTCACACACACTCACACACACTCACACACACTCACTCACACTCACACTCACACTCACACTCACACTCACACACTCACACTCACACACACACTCACACTCACACTCACACACACACTCACACACACTCACACTCACACACACTCACACTCACTCACACTCACACTCACACACACTCACACACACACTCACACTCACACACTCACACTCACACACTCACACACTCACACTCACACTCACACTCACACACACTCACACTCACACTCACACTCACACTCACACACACACTCACACACACTCACACACTCACACACACTCACACTCACACTCACACACTCACACTCACACACTCACACACTCACACTCACACTCACACACACACACTCACACACACACTCACACTCACACACTCACACTCACACACTCACACACTCACACTCACACTCACACACACACACTCACACACACTCACACTCACACACACTCACACTCACACACACACTCACACTCACACTCACACTCACACACACTCACACACACACTCACACACACTCACACACTCACACTCACACACACTCACACTCACACACTCACACTCACACTCACACACACACACTCACACACACTCACACTCACACTCACACACACACTTTTTAAGCTGTCTTTGGATTTAGCAGCTGCTTCTGTTCTGCCACGCAGTATTTTTGAGGTTCAAGTTGCGTTACAAGGTGACACCTTGGAAGGAAGGATCAAGAAACTGGAGCAAAGCCAAAGACCACATTCCCATTCCAATTGGGAGTGGAGGGGTATGAGATTTCCCATCTTGATCTGGAAGCCATGGTAACAGGTTGGCTCCTGTCCTGGCATGGCCCAGAAGTCATACATGGGGGGCATATGCCTAGATGCATTGCAGCAGAGTTACAGTCACTCCCATCATATAACAAACAGCATTGGTGAAGTATTAGGAAATTCATAGAGCTTTCAGCTTAGTGTCATGGTGAGGCCCAAACTTCTCTTTAATGTTGTCTCTTCTGGAGCCCTTCCTTGCTGGTCTCCGCCTGAGCCAGCAGCCATGGGACAGAGTCCCAGCAGTTGCAAAAGGGGACACTTCTGACTGCTCAGCCTCATCAGGGGACATCTGGAAAGCAGCCTTTGATCTCTATTCCCTGCACATCTGGCTACCTATAAGGGTTCAGAGCCCAAAGCTTGTGTGTTCTGTGCCCAGTGAGGCTCTGGCAGCTTTGGGCAGTGAGAGGTTGCTTTCTGCAATAGCGTCTGCTCTGGGCAGCCATTGTCCAGTCTGTCTGAGCTGCACTTCTGGCCACAGCCAACCTGCAAGGTGGGCGCGCCCACAATGGTGCCTGCCATACGACAGGTGCAGGTCTCTGGACGGGTCAGCTCCTGTGGCTTGGGACCAAAATATTCCGGAAGGAAAGCGTGGCTTGTTGGGAGCTTGCCATATGGCCCTGGGATCTGTGGCACCAAACAGAAATGATTATATTATTTATGAATTCTATCAGAGCAGACATTTGCACAATAGGCATCCTTTGCCCCCAGGGGTGTATGCTCAGGTGTAGTATATATGCCCTGTGATTGCTGCATGAGATAATGGTGTGACTGAGGCCTCCAGACAGCCAGCCCGGGGCAAGTCCTCAGGTTATCATGGTCTTTATCTTCTGCTCTTTAATTAGAGGTGCCCTGGAAAACACATGAATGAGCTTGGTCATGGGGGAAAAACAAAAGAGAAGGAAGGAAGGCGGGAGGGCCTGCCTTGGCCTGCGTTGTGCAGTCATGAGCATTGGGTCTGGGTGGTTCTCACTGTGTAACCTCAGAGGAGCTAGATGAAATGTTGTTGGGGGTGGGGGTTCATTCATACACATATCACAGGACACATGTTGAACAATCACTGCTAGCACAGGTAAGCTCTGGGGAGAGAAGGGTCTGAAGGCCGAAAGAGGACATCCCCATCCTTCTGTATCTGGTCTGTGTCATTTGCCTTTAAGTTAAAGCATGCATCTAAAAAGTGTCCCACAGATGATGTCACGGATTCGTAATTCATTATGAATGTAATTATAAATTTAGATATGCAAAACTTTGGGGCATCTTCACAGAGCTTTAGCCCATCCTCCTCTATCTGTAGTTACAGTGACACGGAGCATCTTTCTGTCTGAGCTCTGGGTGATTTGATTCCAGGCCCACCACCACCGCGCTGGGGCTGGGTAGACCTCACATCTCAGCTTCTTTCTCTATGACACACATGACCATATGGGCAGCATGGTTTTCACAGCATGCAGCTCCTGTGCTCTCCCTCAGCATCCCATGGCAGCAGGTTGGTCCTCTGTCAGCTCCTCACACATGTACAGCTTCCTCCTCCCTGCTTCAACTGTAGAAGTCCACCTTCTGTTTATGGAGGAGCAGGAGGAGGAGGGAGGAAAGGGAGGAGTGAAGAAGAGTGGGCCAGAGAGGAGGAAGAAGAAAGGAGGGAAGAGGGAGAAGGGAGAAGCTGGAGGAGGGAGAGGGGAGGATGGAGAAAAGAGGAGAGAAAAGCAGAAGCAGTAACAGACAGAGTGGGAAGGGGTAGGGGTGGGGACAGTAACATAGAGGCTCAGCAGGTAAAGACACTTCCTGATTGCCTGGCAACCTGACTTTGATCCCCAGGACCATATGGTGCAAGTAGAGAACTGACTACAAGTTGTCCTCTGACTGCCACAGGTGTGTGTGCATGCATGCACACAGGACACACACACACACACACACACACACACAGACAGTCAACATGATTAAAAATACTTTAAAAGAAGGAAAGGATGAAGAGGAGGAGGAGGGAGAGGGGAGGGAAGATGGAGAGAAGGGAGAGGAAGAGGAGGTGTCGTGCCCAAATTCTGAACCCCAAAATCACCAAGAGGCCCATTTCAAAGAGTCTTTTATTGTAGTTGTTTATCGAACTAACCCATTAGCTCAGGTACTTCATCTATCCACCATGGCAGATGACTGGAGAAAGATCCTAGAGGCAGAGATCTTAAAGGGCAGCTTAAGGGGAGTGTCTAGGAGTATGAAACAGTCTCAGGATTAGTGTGCTTCCAGGCTTGGGTGACCTGCCCTGTGTTTATTGGTCAACTGGTTGTTATGGCCCATAGGCCCTCCCAGGACGGTTGCTATGCTCTGCACGTCACTGTTGTGCACTGTCCGTAAAGCACACCCAGAGCCGGAAAGCACAGGTCCGCCAACTAACTTCTGATTTGTTCATGCCATGAGGAGGGCATCTGACCTCCTAGTGACCAGTACAGGAGTGACAAGGTCATGTAAGCACATGTTAGCCTGTCATGGCTGCTAAAAGGGGGGGTCTGGTCACTTCGGAGGAAGAGGTCACAAACACCCACTGAACATGAGGGGGATCTGTTCTAAGAGCGGTTTTACCTACCTTGCCGTGCAGAATGATTTGTGTTGTTTGCATTTTACAAACGAGACAGCCTTACTTCAGAACTTTGTCAAGGACAGAACCTGAGCAGGTGCCCACAGACATGTGACCTCACAGCCCATGTGCTTGGTCTACTGTTTTATCCGTCCAAGTACACTCTCCTCATACTCAAGTTAGACACCCTGAGCTGTGGCCTGTGGGGGGAGGTGAACGGTATGTGGGCATGTTGGAGCTGAAGTTCTCCATATACAGTTGCCCCCAGACATGTGTGTGGCCAAGTCAGTTCTGGAGTTCCATGGCTCAGTGTTCATCCAGGACAAGAGTTGATGGAACGAGCGCCCTGTAAAAAAAAAAATGAACACTGTCACTCTTGCACGTTTGGTGTTTGTCATTTCTCTGAGAGCAGGGAGAGAGATCACCAGAACAAAGCCATCCTGTCAGAAAGCTTGCTAATTCAAACTGGGTAGGGCGTTAGTCATTAAGCACTGGTAAATGACCAATTTTCGACCACAGCTGTTTTGTGGCTTTATCTGAATGCAGGACACGGACTTCCAGGCACACAGTAATAATATCTGTAGTTTCTGGTATGATAGCCAAGCTGCTGTCTGACACCCCCCCCCAGTGTATAATTTGGAGAGAGATCATTGGCAACTTCTGACTCCTACCTGGATAGTTCAGGGAGCAACCGCCATTTGATCTCAAGGACTGACTTCCTCAACACATGTAGATGGAGGTCAGTACCTGCCACCAAAGGAGTAACCTTTGTCCAGGCTGACAGGTGTGAATATCAGGGCAGTGTGTGAGAACAGGACACAATCAGACACTCTGGAGGTAGATAATCTGATGAGCACATTCCTAAGTGAGGTTAGAAAGGGAAAGGAAAAGTTAGGCTGGGAGATGGCTCGGTGGGTAGAGAACTCACTGCTTAGTAAAGGAGAGCTGAGTTCGAATCCTGTAGACCCACACCAATGCCAGAGGTGGTAGCATGTGCAGAAGGCCTCCAAGCTCAGGGGCCAATTGTCCTCATACACAGTGACAAACGGGAGACCTTGTCTCAAACAAGTTGGGCGGTAATGACTGACAGCAGGGTTGCCCCCTGACCTGTAGACATGCACTGTGGCACACACTTACCTGCATTTACACACAGAAGGATGCATGTGTGCATAAAGACAAAAAGAAAAAGAATGCTGTCTCTAAGAAAGGACTGAAATTATATGCAATGGAAGGAACCCCTGGCTTACATGTTGTTGGCAAGTGGATAGGACGGTGAGTACAGTGCCACCTTCCGTCCTTCATTTCTGAAGATCTGACCCTGGGACAAGGTTGGGAGGCACTGGTTCTCACTGAACTACATTCATCAGGTAGAACCTGCTTTCCATCAAATAAACATTTCAGAGTGGTTAAAGTTGGAAGGATGGATTTGAACTAGAAATTATTGGTGGAGTTCATTTGACGACCCAGGGACATTTTTAATTGACACATAGGATGGTGTTGAATTACAAATGATATATAGCAAGGAGGGGCAAAGAAATCTGTTGAACATTCTAGGATATACATGACAGTTAACAAACTATAAACACCATGCACACACAGTCACACACAAACACACACACATACACACATGCACACATATACACATACACATACATACATACATACATACATGCATACATACATACCCACAAAGCAAAGAAAGATGAAGCCAAAATGTCCCTATCACTAAATTGAGAAGCCACGAATTAAGGAAACCTTGTTCCTATTCTGCATTTACTCTCTATGTGCCATGTGGTCTGGGGGCTCAATCTTTAACCCAGCTAAGCTTGAGCACAAGAAGTGTCCCCTGAAATCCCAGTGAAGGACACAGGAGAAAGAGTCAGGAATGACTTAGTGGAGTTCCAGTACGCAAGATGTGCCTGGCAGAAGTAGAAATGGAAGCTGATTGTTCAATGAGAAGATCTGGCTTCAAGTTCTCAGAGGCATCATTAAGACAGTCTCACTGAAGCCAAAGTCAGGGAATACATAAGAAGCAGAGAAAGTACATCTTAACCCTCAGAGTCTATTTGTAACATGTGTGCTTGGAACCCTCAGAACAAAAGAATATTGAAATTTACCCATGGGTATGCATATAAGATATCCCGTCTAAATGCATAATCCTCCTATCACAGAAGAAGTACATTTTCACATAAAGATCTTGGGGAAGTGTTGGGCAGATTAGATGTTGGTTGCAGAAAGTTGAAGGTTTTAAGAGATGAAACCAGAGGAGATAGCGTGAACTTTCCATGGATAATTATGTGGACAGTTATCTGACCAACTCAAACTCTGTAGTTGCATTTGAAAGACTGAACAAGGAGGGCCAGGTGCAGGCCACACAAGATAGGCTCTGTGTAAAGATTACAAGGGGAAAACCAGAATGGCAGGTGTTTGTGGAGAAATGAAAATAAGATTTGAATTCGTGAGAATCAGATTAAATCTCAAATGCAGGGGTGGAGAAGCAGCTAGAGCTTCATGCCTTCCAAGGGCTCAGTACCGTGGCTATGTTCAGACCCTTTTGCAAGTTCAGTGTCAACAGAAGCATAAACAATGTATCATACTGGCTTTTAGGCCAGCCTGAAAGTAGGACATACTAAATATCCTCATGAGGTGTGGGGAGACACCAGGTCACCAGACACTCCCTCAACAGGGACTCCTGAGGAAAATTCCCAATGTCTTCTTGGTAACTTCTGATTCAAAGATTATTGGGAAGGGAGTAGAGAAGGGAGGCTTCCAGCTTCTTGTTGGAACTGGAAAGTAATACTTACCCCTTTGTAACTGGAGATTTCCATAACCCTTCAAGTTCAGGGCTTTCAAAGCAGCCCTGGGCATGAGACTCAACCCCAGGTTTCTATTCTCTGGTCCAACACTGTGTTGCTTCATGTGGCTAAAGAGAGAACAGTCTTGCCCCAGAAACAGTCTCTATGTGCACTTCATGAATGTTAGGCTGGGCTCCTGGGGGAAGGGGGGACTCTTCTATGTAGGAAGAGTGATAACAAGCTCCATCAGCCTTTTTTTTTTTTTTTTTTTTTTTTTTGGTTTTTCGAGACAGGGTTTCTCTGTATTGTTTTGGAGGCTGTCGGTCCAGCCTGGCCTTGAACTCACAGAGATCCGCCTGCTTCTGCCTCCCGAGTGCTGGGATTAAAGGTGCGCGCCACCACCGCCCGGCTCCATCAGCCTTTTAATGGTAAATTCCCTTTGGGATTAACCCACCGACTGGTCCAATGACCTCTCTATACAGCCAATGAACATTTATTTGGGGATGAGTTTAACTGATGTTCTCTCTCAGCAGACCTTGCTCTGATCCACTGTAGCCTGCCATACAATGTTGGGAACACCATGTTAAAAAGATGTTTTAGTAACTAACCCTGGGATGAAGACTGGGCTTCCAGATACTGTTTTTTTCCAATGCTTTTGACTTTCTATGATGCGAGGTTTCCCCTATCTCTTTTCTCTCCACATGACAGCATTTTCATCCCACACATCAGTGGTTGCTCTCATAGAAGAAAGCTTAAGACTCACTGAGCTGCATCTCCAAGGAGAACCACGTGACCCGTATGCTTATAGACCATATGACAAGGAACAAGAAGTCCAAACAAGTGTCACAGGTAATGAAATGGTAGAGATGGCTGTCACCACTCCAGTTAATAAGGAGCAGGCATTGCTGGGAGTTGCAAGTGGGGAACTGGTCCTGTGCTGGACTCAAGGTCTAATTTAAGAATAAGAATACTTGGGGGCCAATGACATGGCTAAGTAGGTAAGAGTAGTTGCTGTCAACTCTAAAGACCTGAGTTCAATCCCTGACACCCCAAAGGAGAAAAGCAATGCCTACAAGTTATCCTCTTATCCTCTGACCTTCACACCCATGCACACACATACATATGCTAACACAAAATAAGTAAAATGCATTTAAAAAATAAGAGTACTCACTATTGAAGACCCACACAGCTTGTGATGAGGCTAGAAAAGTGAGTTTCTAGCAAAGTCAATCAACTTCCTTACAGCAACCGCAGGCTCAGTTGATTCCTGAACCACTAAAAATTTTACCTCCCTGTATTAGAGATAAATTTCTGATAATTCCATTCGTGTCAGTGGGAACCTGTGATTCTTGCCTGCATCTAAGAGAACACATCAAAGGCAATCCCCCAGCCTCCCTGAAAAGTACTGGAGGGGGACGGTCAGAGCTAGGGTACCTGAAGACTTTGGAAAGTGCTCCTCCTACAGTCCATCAAACCATCAAAGTCAAGGACTCAGGAAGAAAAGCCAAAGCAAAAGACAGTGGGACAGACATGGGCAAAGGATGAGCAGATTGAAGCGGGGACAGACACTCAGAATGAGAAGGTGAACTGAGATCCGGTGAGTGTGGTCAGGCCCATTGTGATGCCAGGTAACCCAAGAGAGAGGGCGAACTTATGGAAGGGCATAGACTTTCAGGATCTGCCTTGCAGACGTACACACACACACACACACACACACACACACACACACACACACACACTATACCAGGTTCGTGTCTTTTCATTGCTGCTTATTGAATGACAAATTCACAAGCTACATCAACTCCTTGAGCTTAACTCTCCCAATACTCTTGATCTCATTGGGTAGTGGCCACTACAATCAAAGGTTCTTTGATTGCTTACATACATTGTATTTTTACATATATATGTGCCTGTTATATAGTTAGGTTATATGCTCTCACTCATGATCTTAATTACTAATGTTAACTCTCAGATCACACATTACCCATTTCACAATGATGGATGATGTTTTACAAGATGGCCAAGGAAGAGTTAGGGAGCCTACGGGGTTCAAAGAGACCTTGATAAAATACATAGACCATGCAGGTGCTGAGATAAAATGATAACAAAGCAAACCCAGGGGCAAAGCTGGCTCAAGGCTCTGAGCTGGCTCAGGATGATTCCAAAGTGAAACTCCAAGGGACTTTATCAGGGAGGGAGATCACAGTGTGCTGAAGCCCAAAGCACAGAGTTGGGAGTTAATTGTCAATCTATCCCATGGCCATAACGGGTGGCTTGATGGTGGGTTGGTGGGTGTAACCACATCCCACTGTTAGAGACTCCTCTTTTCATGTCCTACAGGAAGGCTTGCATCATTCATTGGTCTGGTGCGTTGGGTCTGGTTTTCCTCCTGTAGTTTCCATGCACCCATGTGTCCCTGTGCTAAGTTCATAGGTGGTGGTAATGTTTTATTTGTGTAAGTTACTTATCTGTCTATATATCATAGCTTACTCTGGGGGCAAACAATGGCTGTTTACTTTTAAAAAATAATACTCCAAATAATTCCACCTTAGCATTTTCATTCAAAATGG
This sequence comes from Mesocricetus auratus, assembly GCF_017639785.1. Taxonomy (NCBI): domain Eukaryota; kingdom Metazoa; phylum Chordata; class Mammalia; order Rodentia; family Cricetidae; genus Mesocricetus; species Mesocricetus auratus. The sequence goes on from NW_024429205.1 coordinate 5,298,929, forward strand.
AACAAACAGTTGTACATCTCCTGAGGCAAGGCCTGGAAACACTCTCCATACAATAGACAGTAATAGTGCAGGGCAGGTCACAGCCCCCCACACACATAATATTGTCTTAAATTTTATATTTATTTTCCTGTGCTGTAACTATGCTCACATATAGAAGTTGGGGAACATTCTAATCTCTAGGAGTTCCTGGAATGATGGGAGGAGTCAGTGTGATCAAAGCTCAGCCTTCAGTGAAAACCTTTGGCAATTCTATGGATATCATTATTACTACATTGTTCTGCTCCTCTAAACTGCCATTTTCACATTCCCCAAGTGGGTCACAATTACTTCCCACTCTCTGTGAGGATGGAGACCATGCAGTCAGATGCCAGAACTAGCAAGTGATGTAGGAACTCATTCCCTGCCTTTCTGTGTTTTCTGTCTCTCTGAAACACTAACCCCACTGCCTCGTTTCCATGAGACTCTTGGGAAATGATTGCTAGTGCATCTGTTGGGCAGTTTTCATTTTTCGCTTGGATTAAGTCTGAAGATTTAGCAAATCCTCCTAAATATGTGCCATATTTTAAACCCAAAGGCCTTCTGATAACTCTGTTATGGGATGCAGTTTGCCTAGCCTCAGGGGGACTTCCTGGGTCATTTATAGAGAATGGCCTTATAAGAGCTGTCATTATCCAGATCCGGGCCCAGCAGATCTTTCCTGATTTCATGATGCTCCTCACACAAACACCCCTTGTCATTCAGTATCTGTTGTCTGCATAAGGACAGAGAATAGTTGCCCCACAGGAATAACCACCATGTGTCCTTCTCCATGTCCAGCCTGGTCCCAAAGCCAATTACAAAATAATTACTCTGGGGTTTAATATTAATTATAAGTGTTTGGCAAATGACTTGGCCATGGTTTACCAGTAATGGCATCTTACTCCTCCGGCGGCTACATGGTGTCTCCCTGACTCCACCTTCTTTCTCTCCGTACCTCTGTTTGGTTTTCCCACCTAGCTATATTCTGCCTGGCTACTGGCCAAATCAGTGTCTTTACTAACCAATGGTAATAACACATATCCATAGCATAAGTGGACCACCCCACACCATCTCTGTGCTTCAGAAACTCGCAAAGCTCCTGTCCATCCAGCCCTGCTGATTACAGAGCAGACTAACTCGCCCACAAATACTGTTCCCATCATGCCACTCACTTGACTCTGAAGTCCAGTCCCAGGTACATTAGGTCCGGCTTCAATGTCTCCTTCACATCTCACTTGCTCACTGAGTTATCCATTAATTTTCTTATTGCCATTGGCAGGAGAACTTTAGGAAGGAAGATTCTGCTTTGGCTCAAGCCTGAGGGTACAGTCTGTCTAGAAGGTGTAATGGTGGCTGCACAGCATCCACAGTCAGGAAGCAGAGAGAATGCTGGTGCTCGGCCTTTCACCTTCCTTTCTAGTCCAGAGTCTCCATCCATGGAGCAGGGCTACCCACGCTTACGGCCGCTGTGTAACAGTTTCCTCTGAGATCAAAAACTTCCATCCTGCAGGGGAGCTCCTTAAGCAGGTAGGTGAACAACCAAAACAGAGCTTCAAGAACTGCCTGAAACTGACCAGATTTCCTAGGCCTCATCCTGCCACGCTAAGCAGAACCCAGCTGCCAAGAAGACTTCCAGACAGAAAGAACTGCCTGGAAGAGCTTTAGACCAACTGGGGTACCTAGAAAGGATGCTCTCCAGCATGTTGAGCTGCCTGCAGGCTGAGCAGTGTGTGCTGGGTTCCCCAGCTACCACCCTCGCCGGGGTGGGCTTTGGTGATGCAGTTGTCTGAATCATTTCCACTCCTGTTAAGTAAACCCTTCACCCATATTCCTGTAAGTAACTCCAATAAAAACTCAGTGGTTCATCAAGTTGGACTTTTAGTGCTATTCGTACCTTGGCGGATCATGGGTTCCCTATCTGGGGTTGAGAAGATGAGTGTGTTTTGTCTCCCCAGGTAAAGTTTTGTCACATGATAGTTGTCTTCCTACCCCAGTTAGCCAAATCCAGAAATTCCCTCACAATTGTGCCCAGGGGTTATCTCTAAAAGGTGATTCTAGACCCTGCCAATTGACATTCGATATTAACTATCACAGTTACATTTGATATTTGCCATCGCAGTTACAAGTGGTCCATTTTCTTTTTTCTTCTCACAGAAGTAGACTCCACCTCTCCCAGACCATGACTGCTCTGAGACTTCAGCCCCCCATTTTCTCTACCTCTATAAGGAGTAAGTAACCAAACACGTGTGTCTTGTCTCTGTGGCCCTGTAGGAATCACATGGCATTCTAAGATGGTTTTAACATTTGAGACTGTGGCACCTCCACAAGTATATCTCAAATCTTAAAAACAAGCCATTTTAGAAAAATTAATTTCCTGGTAATGTATGCCGTAAGCATAGTAACAGATGTCCCATGGGTACAGTAACATGCATACTCATTAACTACATATAAATTAATTATCTTTAATTTGCATCCAAATCCAGTAGCTCATCCCAGCACCATTCTTGGCCATTCTTGAGGTCCAGCCTCCACTTCAGACATAGCAAGGGGCTGGAGGCCAAGGATGAAGGATGACTTTTTTAAAAGCATGATTCATGACTTCCTTTATCAATGATATTATTTTTTTAGTTCTATGTATATGAGTGTTTTACCTGCAAATATGACTGTGTACCATGTGCATGTCCAGTACCTCTAGAGCTCAGAAGATGCCATTGGATCCCCTGAGTTGTGAGTCACCATGTGGGTGCTGGGAACCAAACCCAAGTCCTCTGCAAGAATAGCAGTGCTCTTAACTATTAAGACATCTCTCCAACCCCTCTCAGTGGTAATTTAAAAGTGATGTGTGAGCTTAATTAGTGGAATGAATGTAAATTCCAAAATGCCTGCAAAATAAAAGCAGCCTTGTCCACACGGATAAAATGGTTGGAAAAAATGGTTTTTTTTACAATTTCATACATGATCACTATGTTTATATCGTTTCTATCCTTCTTCTTCCTCATCATAATTCCTTCTGTCTTCATCTCCTACATTCCTACTCAGATGCTTAACCTCTTCCTCTTTAATTATTAGTTTACACAGAGTCACACACACTCACACACATGCATGCTCTCACACACATGCATACACACTTATATACACACATACTCACTTATACACATGCACAGACACATTTACACTGCTGTGTCCATTTAGTCTTTTGTGTGTGTGTGTGTGTGTGTGTGTGTATGTGTGTGTGTGTGTGTGTGTGTGTGTGTGTGTGTGTAGGGATGATCACGTGGGATTGTATAACCAATCAGGGAGCTCATCCCTGGGGAGGACTTATTCTCCTTCTCTCAGCAGCTAATTAGTTGCATACAGCTCTTCATCTAGTGTGCCAGCCATTTTGTGAGATTTTCCCCAGCATGGTCTATAGAGCAAGTTCTAGGAGAATCAGGGTGGTTACACAGAGAAATCCTGTCTCAAGAAACAAACAAACAAACAAAAAAGAAACATAATAATAATAGTAGTAGTATTTATATTAAAAATGTAGTGAACATTGCCACTAGGGAGTGGTGGCTTTCCCACAGCAACTAAGCTGGTAAAAAAACATAGTCAGTCAATCACGAGGACTGCACACTTTGATAAAATGGACGCGTTTCATTACAAGGACCCCTGGATCAACCTCCAGCCCCCACGCGAAAGGATGGCTCTGTGGGTCTTACCAGAGGAAGAAGTGGTATCCCAGGTGGACTGGGATCCCACCAGTAAAAGTGACAGAGAGGAGATTGGAGCATAGCTGTGTCTTCCCCCTGTTTTTCTGCCACACCAGCTGGCCTTCCTAATAAAATCCTTGAACTTGAACTGGGCAGGAGTCTTGTTTGTAGTATGAGAAAGCTAACCCAGACCTTGTACTGTCTCCAGATTCTCCCTAGGAAATAACCCAAGGGTGCGCGTTGTCTTTTCATGTGTGCTTCTGATGTGACATGGAAGGCCAGACGTTACCTCCCTCCTCCCTGTAAGTAGACATGTCTGCTAGGGTCCAAGGGCAGCTAATCAACTGATTAGACATCACAGAACCTATGTGTGGCAAGAAAGTAGTCTCTTAGGCATCTACTTCAGAGATGCCCTCTCTATCTGTGTGTGGGGCAGGGGAGCCACCAACCCTGCTTCTGTCATCAGGGGCGAGAAGACTTCCATGCATGGGAAGACTCGGAAGGAAGTAACCCCTCCTCCCCCAGATCATGACTGGTAATGGAGCCTGCTTCTGAGTTCTTCCCCTCGGTGAGTTTCCCACATCTGCTATGTAAATAGAACCCTGCATAGGGTAGCATCATTTTTGCAAAAGAACATAAAAGAAGATGGAGAAACTTTTGTCCCCTGGGTCCCACTACTTGGGTAGGGATCTGCATCTTGTGTTGAGGAATCAGGAAACATGCTACCAGCGTAACAATACTTGGAAAACCAACCACAGAAGCCCCGGGGAACCCACTGGTGTATGATAAAACACTATTAGGGGAAGCATTTCACAGTAGGTGGGATTTTTATAGTTGTTTTACATGGATGTCTAAGATGTGAAAAAGGTGTTTCAGTCTCATTTGGTGACATATGTTTAAATAGTAAAAAAAAAAAAAACATCAATAAGTACAGTTTCTTAAATAAAAAAAATCTGTTAGGCCAAATCATGCATCCCTTTGCCAGCTACCACAGGGCCACCAGCATAGTCAGATGGTGTCCATGGTAGGAGCATGGCCTGAAGGGCAGTGTCATGCCAGGAAAGAAATGTCACCAACCTAGGTAAGTTTCTCCACCAATAAATTCTGGAGAAGAGGGTCTACCAAGTGGTCTGAGATGCTGGCATTTCCTGGAAACATGATAAGAACTATCTCTCAGGCATCCTCATAGTCACTGAATTCTGCTGGACCTCTCCATGGGCCTCCAGAGTCCTCCTGTGTGCAACAATGAGAAGCGATGGCCAGACCACGAGAAAAATCGCACTACAGGGAGCTTCCTTACGGCATCCTCTCTCCTCTGGATCTTGACACCACCTGGGCCATTCTGCCATGTGCAGAGCAAGCTGTAATTATTTTTCTTGGGATGATTGGAAGCTATTGAATCCTCAGAAGAGCTCCAGTGGTTAGGGACTGGGGGAGACACTGACCACTATTTGGAGAAATGTGCAGAAAATTTAAGACATTTTTCAGACCTCAGAACTTTTTATTTTTCAAAGAGTTATAAAGACACAACACTCATACAAGTAGGAAGCAAGTGCCAAAGATCACCTCACTGATGATGGAGGAGGCCACGAGGGTGTTCACAGGGAATCTGAGGACCTGAGTGTTTATGACACATATCCAAGGGATGTTAGGAATAAATTACTGCATAAGATGGATAACATTAAAGTTCTAGAGGGCCCACACAACAAACTCTCAGGTGTTGTTTTTATAGCTGAGTGGAATTTATTTTATGTCTTCACCAGACAAAGATCTACAAGATTACCTCTGCCAATAAATTGCAGAACACAATGGCTTGTCGACAGACTGACAATCATGGGTACAAGCCCAGCCTTGTACTGACAGCCGCTTATCTTTTTCATATTTTAGCTTCATTAGGTAGCTGTGGTAAACATGCTAACCAAAGGCAGTGTCCAGGAGGAAAGGATGTATTTCATCTGTTACCTCCACAGCGTGGTCCATCACTGAGTGAGGCCAGCGCAGGAACTGAAGATGGCAAGGCTTGCTGTTCCAGAAAGGCCTGCGGCCAGGTCATTCACTCACAGCCAAGGAAGTACAGCAGAAACCAGAGGGGAATGCTTCTTGCTAGCTCCCTCGAAGACTAAGACTCACTGTCTTAGTTAGGGTTTCTATGGCTGTGGTGAAACACCATAACCAAAAAGAAAGTGGGGAGGACAGGGCTTATTCAACGTACACTTGCACATCACCGTCCATCACTGAAGGAAGTCAGGACAGGAACTCAAGCAGGGCAGGAACCTGGAGGCAGGAGAGGATGCAAAGGCCGTGGAGGAAGCTGATTACTGGCTTGCTCCTCATGGCTTGATCAGCCTCCTCTGTTCTTATAGAACCCAGGACCACCAGCCTTAGAGATGTCACTTGCAATGGGCAGGGCCTTCCCCCATCAATCACTAATTAAGAAAATGCCCTGTAGGCTTGCCTATAGCTTGATCTTATTGAGGCATTTTCTGAATTGGGGCTCACTTCTCTCCAGTGACTCTAGCTGATGTAAAAGTGATATAAAACTAGCCAGCTAGCCTTCTTACACAGCCCAAGACCACCTGCCTAGGGAATAGCACCAGCCACAGAGGCTGGGCCTTTCTGCCTTAGTCAACAAGACAGACCCATGATCACAGGCCTATTTGGAGGGAACAGTGTTTCTATTGAGACTCCATTCTCAGATGACTCAAAACTGAGTTAATTAAATAGTTAAAGCTAATTATAGCACCCACATTCCACTTTTTTTTAACTTTTTAATACTATAAAGCTTTCCAAGATCTCCTTTTTAAGATCATCAGACTGAAGTATATGAGTATAGACAAATCCCAGATTCCACTGATTTCATACACAAACACACACACACACACACACACACACCACCCCTTAAGAGAAAAATGTGGAAATGCACGTCTTACAGAACAAAGATCCTGGGTGAGCCGGCGCCATATCTAGTGAGTTATAAGGTCTGTCAGTGGGTTGGTGGCACATGTGTAAAGGTCTAATTCTTCTTCTCCCAACACCAGTGGAAATAGATTCCCCCAGGAAGCCATCTTTGTGCTAAAACCCAAGGCAGCTATTCTCAATTGTCCAATCCCTTTTGGGGTCACATATCCAATATCCTACATATCAGATATTTGTATTATGATTCATGATGATAGCAAAATTACAGTTATGAAGTGGCAGCACAGTAATTTATGGTTAGGTGTCACCCCATTCATACAGTGAGGAAGTGTATTAAAGGGCCGCAACATTAGGAAGGTTGTGAACCAGTGTGCCTAGTGGATGAATGGTTTGCTGACTTGATATTCTTTTAGTCTGTGATGAATACACTGAGCTCCCTGTCAAGAAAATCATCCTATTCGTATCGTGTTTCATGAGCTTGCTCAAAGGGACTGGGTCCTCTTTCAATAAGAGCAAAAAAAAAAAAATTAGGTTCTGAAACACTGGACTGTTTTCTAAATATTCTTTATTTTCTCCTGCTTCAGGAGAGAAGTGTCCCCTCCAAGTCAGGAACTATTAGGATGCTGACTTTATGAATGATGTTTAGCCTTTCCTCCCTCCCATGCTGGCACAGTGAGGAGGCCAGACCCATGAGGATTGGTATGTAATAGTGAAACACAAAGAACTCTTACCTGTGGTACTAGGAGGCTACGTGGTGGACATGTGCTTGCCCAGCTCCCATCTCTGGCATCCCTGCATCATCTCTGTCTGTCCAGCATATGTCACCTTCCCGGAGTGAATCCCACATTGATGAGAACCAAAAGGTGCCTCGGAGTAAAGACCTGCCCCTCAGCTTGTTTACTGGATGGACAATTAACAAGTGTGATCTGGGCTTTCCATCACTTCTCAGCTCCCCTCCTGAGTCCACGGGCAACGCGGTGAGCAGTCAGACTCACTCAGCAATCTGCAGCCTTTGCACTCCGTGTTCTGGCCTGCTCTGGGAGTGGAAATACCAGACGCCATTGGCCAAATATATTTAGAGCCAGAAGGTTCATATCACAAAGAGATTTCCAAATTCCGATTGCATTTGGATTGAGGCACATTGGCAAACCAGATTTCAAGGTCTAACTCAAGAATTTTGATGATCCGTTACAGCTTGTCATAAAGAGCCTTTTAGCCTTTACTATAATTTAGGGCAAGAACCCCTGATGTGGAGCCTTAAGTCCAAAATCGCTGTGCAGAGGACGTGTCCTTCCATCATTTCAGAAAACGTCTTCATTGCTGGAAATACCATCTTACTCATTCCATGTGTTTCTGCATCTCAGTTCGCTTGGCGCCATAAGCCTACCTAATTATACCACAGGGCATCTGTAGATGTATTTCTAACATGGGGAAAAATGTCAATAAATCTAACCAGTTGGCTGGAGATGCCATCATACTTTCAGGATCCCACCCCCACCCCCCCAATCTTAAAAGAAGAAAAAAAAAACAAGTTAATAATGTTTAAACTGTTTCAGTGACCCTTTTCCTGTTTCCAAGCAGAGATTCAGAACTTTATTTATGTAGAATATTTGAGTTCCGTGGCATCATGCTTGCCCTGGCCTGGCAGCTTGTAGCTCTCCACTCAGATAGAAACTGATACCTTGAAAGTCATAAAAAAAAAACCTCTGCCAGGGGAGATTGGTACTAGGATACCCAGGATCCCTAACGATATCCTCCATGAAGGTAAGGCATTGGTTAAGCCTCTGAGGCCTCTGGAGGGCATCAGAAGTGTGCTGCGGGGGGAGTGCCTGGGTCGAGGTGACAAGAGCCTTCTGGTGTCTGTTTTATACATTTCTCACATACTTTTGGCTTTGTGGAAATACATCCCTTCTTTTTACATGCACATCTGTTTCCCATATTAGAACATAAGCAGAGTCAAAGAGTGTACAGCAGCCCGTGTCTGTGCTTCCATACAGAGAGTGCTTGAATGTACTGCCGTCACATGGATCAATGGCCCTGACGATCATGGTCCAGAAGTAGCATTCCAGGGCTTCCTAAGAACGTACAAGGAAGGGTAGAATGAGCCCTCTCCTTTCTGTGAGGAGCTCAGAGTAACGCTAACACGCCATCACGTTTAGCCAGGAACAAAGACCCAGGAGGGAAGGCAGTAGAAGGGCGGTTCCAGAACCACATTCTTTATTTAGCTTCTCTCTCACACGTGATTCATGCACAGGTGTACACACTCGTGTGAGCTGCGTGTGCAATGCTGTAAACCAATGACTGAAGAATGGTATGGCTAGTTTGAACCACCAGGATTCTGAGAGACAGTGGGGTCTACATGGAAACTCTTCAGAGTGGGTGAGTGTTGTGTGACTTGTCCTGGGTATATATGAACAAATAATCTGTTCAGTCCAGACAGGACACAGATGATAGACTCAAAAAATAACTCCATCCAAATCTAGCTTAGTGAACGGGTGTTGTGGAATATTACTTCAACTATGTAAAGGTATATTGCATTTGTTTATGCTGCATTTGTTTAACTAGGCAAAGATGTGTTGACATTTGTTTATGCTGCATTTGGTTAATTATCTAAAGATATGACTTGCCTATCTAAGCATCTGATTGGTCTAATAAGCATCTCAATGGCCAAAAGTTAAGCAGTAGAGGGATAGGTGGGGCCAGTGGGGAAAAAAACAATAAGTAGCAGAGAGAAGGGAGAATGAGGGACAAAGAGAGGAAGATGCCCTCGGCCTGCCAGACAGACAGACTCAGAGTAGGATATACAGAATGAAAGAAAGGTAAAAAAGCCCCAAGGCAAAACGTAGATGAAGAGAAACTGGTTAAATTAAGTTATAAGACCTAGTGAGAAAAGCATAAGCTAAGGTCAAACATTCATAACAAATAATAAGTCTCAGTGTCATGATTTGGGACCTGGTTGGTGTTCTAAAACAAAGCTTGCTACAAACCAGGGAGTTGATTACAGTTCCCTATAAAACTGTAGGTGAAGGGCTACTGATAGAAACATGGCTAACTCGCAGTTGCACCACAAAAAAAAAAAAAAAACCAAAAACAAACAAAAACAAAAAACCATCCCCATAATTTGGGAAACAATTATGAAAACTTTTATCACTGGAGAACCCTGCACAATTTGCCTGTGGCTTGGTTGCCCTGGCTAGGAGGCAGGGTATGTGTGTTGGGGGCTGGAAATTACACTCTCCAAAAAATTTTATTGCTTACATAATCTTGAGGAGAGGATTGTGAATCTTGTCATTTTCAGGAGCCTCCTGAGTCTTGCATATTGTGTTCACTCTCTGATTCTCATGATCTTCCTTCCTTCAAGAGGAGTTTTTTCACTAGGAGGAAATAGGGCAGTGAGAAGTGTGATCTGGCTGGATGTGGATAACTTCTGGGCTTCCTAAAATGGAGGCTAAGTAGAGATATTTAGGTGATGCTCTTTAATTAACAGATTAGCTGGAACTTGACCTGGGTCTGAAGAGCTGTGACATGAAGACAAATGTTTATATGTGATGAGAGAATGGATGGAGATAGTCAGCAGGATGAAAGGGATGGTGGGAGGCTGATGGGAAGATTGAGGAGATACTCCTGTAGGGCTTTGAGAGAACCTTAGGTAGAGATTCATAGATTCTGGGGAAATCCTGCAAGTAATCCAGGTGTCCATTGCCAAGATATCATGGCTTCTGTAGGCTGAGTCCTAGTCTTTCCTGGCCATACAGCTCCTTTGAAGGGAATGTGACTAGGGGTCAGGAGGATCAGGAGTATGCAACTAGGCTACTTCTTAGAGCAAAAGAGTCTTTTTTGAGAAAGAGAGAGAGAGAGAGAGAGTGTGTGTGTAATGTGTGTTTATATGTATGTATTTACATGGTATGTAGGTATAGTGTTTGTGTGTGTAGCATATATATGTGTGTGTGTGTGTGTGTGTGTGTGTGTGTGGTATGTGTGCATGTGAGTGTATGGGTGGCATTTGTATGATGTATGCCCATGTATGTGCAAGGTATGTGTCTGTCTACATGTACATGTATACAGAGTCCAGAAGAGGATTTGGAGTATACTTCTCTATCACTCTCTGCATCATTCCTCTAAAACAGGGTCTATCACTGAAGCTAGAGCTAGGCTGGTAGCCAGTAAGTCCCAGCATTCCTTCTGCCTCCACTCCTCACAGCACTGTGGTTAGAGGAGTATGTGGCTATACTCAACTTTTCCTTGAGTGCTGGGGAGTCAAACTCATGTCCTCATCCTTGTGCAGCAAGAATTCACACCCAGTGAGCCATCTCTACTGTCCAAAATAAAGGGACTATTAATGATGCTGGAACTCTGGTGGCAAATAGGTGGTCACTTTTTGTTCCCAGTAGTTCCTAGATCAGCATTATAGTCTCTCTCTGAGGTATTTCATTGCAGGTCTTTCCCCGTGGTTTGCTGTAATTTCTGGAATCCAAAAAGGGTTGTAAAGATACTATAGATGTAGAGGAAGGCTTCCTTCGCCTAGATGTTAACAGAGTGGTGGGCTTCCTGCCTATGTCTGTTTACGGTATGATTTGGTGAAATGCTCATAAAAACTCCATGTATCTCAGCCAGCTCAAGGAACTGAAACCTGGGGTCATGTTGACTTCCGATGTGACAGTTGGAGTCTGTGTAATCGTCTCACCAACTCTCCAGCATCTTGTGATTATTGCAGAAAGGAAACATGATTAAAAGCAGAGCAAACACAGCTTAGAATCCCACTTGCCATCTACTTCTCAAAAGGCTGAGGAGGCAGGAGAGGCTCTTGATGGCACGTGTCTCTTTCATGCCTTAATGATGACAATGTGACCATGATTATGTTGATAAAACATGCCAGGGAACCCATTTTGTGTATAGAATAAAATATTCTCCATGGCAATTCTCCCTCCCAGTGGGGATGGATTTGAACTGTCACACAAATTCTTTATCTGTAAGATAGACATATGCCTGAGAACCCAGAGGCTAGACTTAACTAGTTTCTGGCTATCTACTAGTCTCTGCCAAACTCATGGACACTTCCTCAACATCTCTACCAGTGAAATGAGACCTTAGCCATTCCCTGCATCCCCATACCTGACCTTGACTGTGACTTAAAATGCAAAGCACTGAGGTTGGAGAGATGGACCAGTGGTTAAGAACACCTACTGCTCTTCCAGAGAATCCATGTTCTATTCCGCCCACCCATGTCATGTGCCTCACGACATCATGTGCCACCAAACCTCCTGTAATTTCAACTCCAGGGGCATCTGATAATTGACTTCTGTACATACCTGCTCTCATGTGCATATCCCCCCATGCACACACATGTATAAACTAATAAAAATAAATAATGAAACACTACAGGGCACTGGGGAATTAAGATAGTTGAGGATAGAGGTAGATACTATATTCATCTGACCTTCATTATATTAACAGTAATGTTTGCTCTAGTTTATTAGTTATTGTTGTTGGTCTCACACTGTGCCACTCCTTTAATTATATCACAGGTACACAGGGATGTAGTAACGAGCACACATGAGGTTCAGCCCTATCTGAGGACCAAAGTAAAAGAATAAAATTGATGTATTTCAATAGAATAGGATATGTAAAGGTTCTGGGGCAGTAGGCTACATGGACAGGGTAGCTGGTGCTCAGTGGATAGGTGTGTGTGTGTGTGTGTGTGTGTGTGTGTGTGTGTGTGTGCGTGCGCGCGCACACATGCATGTGTGGGGGTGACTGGGAATAAGGTTGAAACTATCTGAATCTTAACTGTGGACATACCTCGGGTTCCTTTTTCTGTGTCAACATCAGAAAGCAGGCTAGCTCTTCAAATGGCTCTGCAGACCATAGACCTTACAGAAACCACTGGCCCACTGTGGCACAGGAGACATGTCAAGCCTTGGATGTCATAGTGCTCTAGGAAAACAGACGTTTGAATTTCACAAAATTTTCATGAGTCGAAAATATTTTTTGTTCTCTTTCAACTATTTGAAGATGTAAGAATCATGTTTAGCTCAGAGGCTGTCTTTGCCAATTACCCCAATGTGCTAAAGATATAGCCTGGGGAGATTGTGGTAGAGAAATCTAAATACTAGTTTCTAATGGACCATCACCCAAGCTCTGATCGAGCCAAGAGGTCACCCCATTAAGGAAAGAACTAATCCTGGCTGATTGGGTATAAAGTAGACTAAAAGAAGGAATTGTTAAAGATCTGAAGGCTCATTTTCAGAGTTGCTTCCAGCCACCCTAAGTCCAGCTATAATTGAACAGAAATCCTGCTAATGCTTGCTGGTCTGGTTATCCTCTCTCTGTCTCTCTCTCTGTCTCTCTCTCTGTCCCTCTCTCTCTCTCTCTCTCTCTCTCTCTCTCTCTCTCTCTCTCTCTCTCTCTCTCTGTCCCTCTCTCTGTCTCTCTCTGTCTCTCTGTCTCTCTCTGTCTCTCTCTGTCTCTGTCTCTCTCTCTGTCTCTCTCTCTCTCTCTCTCTCTTGACACACCACCCAAATTAGAGTTCAGTCACTCATAGTCAAGCTTGCCTGTAAAGAGCATGTAGAATATGGAGATGAACCCATGTGCTGCTTTTGTGAAGAAAAAGCCAACTTTAAACAAGATTAGGGAAGATGAAACCTGGGTGCCATAGAAGATTGAACCTTCCTGATTACAAAAACAAAGGGAGGAAGCTATCTTGTGTCAGGCTTATCCATATTGCTCTCCAACTCAGTTATGGTACCTGTTGTTCTAGACTAATTCCTGGTCTTCCGAAGTTATAAATGAAACAGCTTCATTCACATTTCTTGGAATTTTTAGTATTCTTATTTTGAAGTGAAGATTGTTGTTTCTCACAGGATGAATGGATGGATGGATAGGTGGATGCATGGATATATGTGCAGATGAATGTGTATGTGGCTAGACTGATAGATGGATGAGTAGATGGATAGATGGGTGGATGAATGGGTAGGTGAATGGTAGACGGATGTGTAGATGAATAAATGGGTAGACGGATAGATTGGATATGTGCATGGATGGGTAGATAGATGGCAATGGACAGGTGGATATATGGATGGATGGATGGATGGATGGATGGATGGATGGATGGATGAGTCGGAGGATGGATAGATGTGCGTAAGGGGGTGAGGAGTATATGGATGTGCAGATGGATGGATTTACAGATGAATGAATGAATGGGCAGTTTTGGGCAGGAGCTTCCTCTCAGTACTGAGATTTTATGATCTGTGTAGACCTAGGAATGTTCTTGTGCTTGCTTGTGTGTAGTTCTTCCAACTGTTCAAGTGCAAAGTTGCAAACTGGATAGCTAATCAGAAACATTTGGGGAGTTCAGAAAGCAGAGACTAGCCTGTCATTAAGTAGCTTGGAGAGGGTCTGAAAGCAAAACTGGACTTGAGCTTTGGTTGTGAGTTGGGAGACATGCCTTTGGAATCTATCCTATATGCACACACACGCGCACGCACACACACACACACACACACACACACACACACAGAGTCCAGAAAGCCATCCAGCAGTGGGGTAAACAAGCCTAACAGTTCCAGCAAAAAGGAAAGAAAATAGACAGTTGTTCTTAGTCCTTCATCCCCCCCCCAACCAAGTGGTTTATAAGAGCTTTGGTACACAACAGCAGTTACCAAAGGGTAGCATGTTGCTTCTTCACCATATGGGATCCAGGAGATGGGGTGACAGATTCCTGTGGGCACTTTTAAAATAAGAAATCCATCATTTATAAGCTGGGGTTCAGAGTCTCCATGTCTACCCAGACTTGGAAGGCAGAGCCTCAAGAAAGTGCTGAAGAAAGGCCTGAGGTTTCTCACTAACTAGAGCCACCAGCTAAGTTTCCCTCTAAAATATGCTAATTGCCTCCTGCCATTTGTAAACAAGAGGTTTCCTTCCACACTGTGGCCTGCCAGACTTCCAAACCAGCCATCCAGGAAGGTCTGGTGGCTAAGGGGACCTCAAGGCAAAGGAAATTGCTCTCCCTGGAGACCCTGCTCTAGACTGTCAGATGTTGATCCATTTTTGGTCCCCCCCAAATCATGGCATTGGCTCCTCTAAGAGGCAGAGACAGTCTCCCACCCTCCAACCAAGTCAAAAAGGCACCCTTAGCTTTCCATGGGGGCTTATTCCACTGTGTCTGACTCCAGGCTGAGGACTCCCAGAATGAACCCTTGTGTTGTCACTGATATTATTTATTTATTTATTAGACTTTCTTAAAGTGTGTGTAATGAACTCTTGATGGAAACAGTATACTGCATAATCTTTTCTTGCCTCCCTACCTGTATACTAGAAAGTGAAATCAGAGCTACTCCCCTGGGCCTTATCCCTACTAGGTGCTCCAAAGCTGCAAGCTGTGAGTTTAGCAAATTGGTGAGAACCTGTTTCCTATGGGCAGATGACAATGTGTGTGAAAGATGAAGTGTAATGGTGAGAGGGACCCCTCTTTGAGTAGTGAAGACAGCAAACAGTTTAGGTGATATGACACCTTCTGGTACCCTGAGAAGTTTCTTCTCCAAACTCTGCCAGCCAAAGAATTGTGCATTGCTATTAACTTTTTATATCGCTTAGGTGGTCTCTGTCATGTAAATCTTCCATCATACACTTCCATTTCTTCCTCTGTGATCACTATTGACCCAAAGTTTGGCTAGGGGAGCACTCGACAGCGTTTGGCTTTCACATGGGACAGTTAGGGATACCTGGTCTTCAGGAACTCTGCCTAGAATACAGCCTCGTGTTTATCAATATCTCTGAGGGAGCTTTCCCCCAATGCTTCCAAATGAGAGGATACCCCTGTTATTTATTTAGCATCTTTATTCTGTATGGATATAATTGAAACCAAAGCATACTCCAACCACAGAAGAATGGTCTGATTTTTCTAAAGAGAATTTTTCCAAAATATGCCAATGTTTCAGATGGGTTCAGTTCAAGGCGTTTCTACCCCTACGGAAGTGTTTTTCCTTGTTGACTTGCTTTTTTGTGAATTCTAGAAACCATCCAGGAAGAGCCAGCACAGAATACCCACTGTCTCCAATCAAAGATGCTGCTGACATCCAAAATTTAGGAAGTAATCATATTAAGAGTTATTATCTGTTGGACACTGAATGGCTTATTATGCGTCTGGCACCAGGTTACACACAAAATTAAAACTTTAATCCTAATATTCACAGATGTAGGAACTTAGACTTCAAGAAATTCTGTGACTTCTAAAGTGTCATCCCACAAGAACCAAAAGTCAATAGAAAACATCTCTGCTTCAAACTCTGTGGCCTTTCAAGACTCCATTTAAAAATCCTTACAACTCTTAACCAGTGAAGTTGCAAAACAAAAAAAAAAGTCAACATGAAAAAAATTCAAGTGTACTTCTCTACTCTAAACATAAATTGTCACAGACAAGAAATTGAGAAAGCAATCCACTTACATTTAGGTGAAAGAAATAAAATGTGTAAGAATAAATGTAGTCAATGGGTTGAAAGATATGCGTTCTGGAAACTTTAACACTGGGCAAACAACCTAAAGAAAACAGAGTGTGGGAAGGTGGTCTATCAGAAGAGTCAGCATTATAACAACATGCATAACATGCATACTATCCACAGCAATCTACAGACTTAACACCTTTCAAAATCCCAATGACAGTCAAAAAGGTAGCTCTAGTCCATATGTCCTAACACTTCAGAAGCCATGGAGGAGGAAAACAAGTTTGAGAAGTCAGCCTAAGCTACCCAGCAAGTTCAAGTCCAGCCTGTACTACAGAATGAAACCTTGTCACAAAAAACACTCCCGTTAGCCATCAGGGAAGTGGAGATAAAAACAACTATGAGATTCCATCTTACATCTGTCAGAATGGATGACTTCAAAAACACAAATGACAGCTCATGTTAGAGATGATGTGGAGTCAGGGGACACTCCTCCATTGCTGGCAGGAGTGCATACTTGGACAGCCACTTTGAGAATCAATATGGTGGTTTCTCAGAAAATTGGTAATCAATCTACCTCAAGATCCAGCATTACCACTCTTGGGCATATACCCAAAGGATCCTCAACTATATCATAAGGATATTTGCTCAACTATGTTCATAGCAGTTTTATTTGTAATAGTCAGAACCTGGAAACAGCCCAGATGCCCTTCAACTGAAGAGTGGATAAAGAAAATGTGGTCCATTTACACAATGGAGTATTACTCAGCTGTTAAAAACAATGGCATCAGGAAAATTGAAGGCAACTGGATGGAACTAGAAAAAAAAATCATTCTGATGAGGTAGCCCAGACCCAGAAAGACACGCATGATATATACTCACTCATAAGTGGATATTAACTGTAAAGCAAGGATAACTATGCAACAATCCATAGACCCACAGAGGCTAGGTAATAAGCAGGGCCCAAGGGAAAACACATGGATTTCCCTGGGAAGGGGAAATAGAAGAGATTCACTGGGTGGACTAGGCGTGGGTGTGGATAAGAACTTGAGAGATAGAGTTGTGGGTGGGTGGAGGGTGGGGAGTCCTGAAAGAGATGACAGGAAGTGGCAGGGGGAGGGGCCTTTTCTGGGTCAGGTAGAAACCTGATGCAATAAAAACTACCATGAATCTGCAAGAGAATGTTCCCAGCTAAAACTCCTAGCAATAGTGGACATATAGCCTGAACTGGCCACCTACTATAATTAGATTAGTGACTATCCCAACTGTTATCAGAGAGCCTTTAACGAGTAACTGATGGAAACAGATACAGAGACCGCAGCCAAACAGTAGGCCAAGCTTGGGAAATCCTGCTGAAGAGAGATTGAAAGGAGCCCGAGGGGTCAAGAAAACCCACAGAAACAACTAACCTGGCTCATAGGAGCTCAGAGTCTGAACCAACAACCAGGGAGCCTGCCTGGGACCAACCTAAGTCCTCTGCATATTATGTAACAGTTGTGGTAGCTTGGTCTGTTTATGAGCCGCCTAACAATGGAAGCAAGTCTGTCCCTAATGCTTTGGCTAGCTCTTGGGAACCCAATCCTCACGCTGTGTTGCCTTGTCAGCCTTAACACAAGGGGAAATGCTTAGTTTTACCACAGCATGATATGTCATGCTTTGTTGGTATTCATAGGAGGTCTGCCCTTTTTCTGAACAGAAACAGAGGAGGAGTGGATTGGGGTGAGGAGGGAAGAGAGGAGTTGGGAAACTGTGGTTAGGATGCAAACTGCATAAACAAAATTTTTTAAATTCTGAGAATTAAAAATTAATTCTTTTTCACTTAATTCTTCCATTTTGCCCTCTTACACACAGGTGTTAACACAGATTTTTTTTTTAAATCTGTCCTCTCTAATAATATACCTCTGAGGCAGTCTCAGACACATGTGAAAATCCTCACATTCATCCTCAGGAAGACTGTTTATCTATACCATTGCCTACCTTCAATGTTTCTCCCTTTATGTAACATTTTAATGAGCCCTCAGCCTTCTATGTCAGAAAATTCATTTCATAATCGATTGTACAATGATAACCTGAAGGTCAAGACTTTATTTCCAAATCAACATCCCCACTGCAAAGTCTGTACAGAGCTGTGTTTGAGATTCATTTCTGTTCCTGTGATAAAGCACCCTGACAGAAAGAAACTTAGGGGAAAGAGTTAATGGCTTACAGTCCCTGGTTAGAGTCCATTGTTGCCCGGAAGTCAAGGCAGGAACTCAGCCTCACAGTGAGGAGCGGAGAGTAAATGCAGAGACACCTGGCTACTCACTTGCTCTCAGCTCACTTTCTCATCTCTTTCATGCTTCAAGATCCAGCCTAGGGGATAGTGTCACGCACAGTGGGCTGAGTCTTCCTACATCAATTAGCAAACAAGACAATTCCACTCCCAGAAATGCCCACAGCTCAACAGGATCGAAATAATTCTTAGAAACATAATTTCTCTTCCCAAGTATTTCTAAGCCATCAGGCTGACAGTGGAAACTTGTAAGAGAAACTGCGGCCAGCCTACCCAAGCCTCAGGTGCCCAGGTCAGCCTCCTGCATGAACATGCGAGGCAGGCACTTCCTCACTGAGCCAAGTCTGCCTGTATGCCCAGAGACTGCTGGCAAGGAGACACCTGATCCAGAGACACCAATGGGAAAGGACACCACAGCAGAGCCAGCCGCCTGAGCCAATAGGACCTTGGGAGGGGCTTTAAAGGCAGACCTAACTTCCTGAATAAAGGAGTCTGCAGATGGCTCTGCTACTACTGACTCCCAGTGCCTGAGTCTTTGGTGCTGTGTTTTCACACCCTCTTCCCCAAGGGGTGTCCGAGCAGCAATATCTGGTGCTGATGTGGGTCTCGCCCCCGCTTGAGTCAGGGTGTAGCTGTGGCTGGTTTGGGGGCCCTGATCTTTGCCTTTTGTTGAGGGCGGTGCAGCAGCGGATGGATCCTACCTCAGTGCACTTGAGTTTCACTATTAGCGACCTTGAGGACTCCTCTTCATGCTTGTGCCCCCTCTTCCGTGACTTGTTGTGTGAGTTGGCCCCTGCGTGTTTCATGTCCGTGGTCCTCAAGAGGGTGAACGTGGGGACCCTCCTCTTTCTCTGTCTTTTCCTTTGTGTCTGTCTGGTACCCCTGGTGCATTAGGTAGGAACATCTACTACAAGTAGTTCCAACACACTTGCTATGTTTGTTCGAGTCTGTCTTTGTCTGTCTTAGACTTTGTTCTTGTCTACATCTCCTGCCATTAAGAGAATGGGGAACTTACCCTCCCACCGTAAGGGGACTCAAGTGAGGGCATTAAAATCAATATTGGTTACCAGGGGCCTTATGGTTAAGACTGCTGATCTGGAGGACTTTGGAGATGAGGCAGTGGTGCCGGCCCCCTGGATTTCTCCCAAAAACATGTGGGAGCCTGACCTCTGGATCTGTGTGCTCTTTCCCCAAAGTGTGAGGTCGGCTCAGGAGTGGCCCCATTTTTTCCTATGCTTTGATTGGAGTATTGTCTTACTATTCATCATTCTCTTTAAGTGTTTCCTACAGTATATTTCCACACTCTGGGTTCTCATAGCTCTTCAACACCTAGAACATGGCCCTCCTTGGGAGGTCTCTTGGGCCTAGCTCACAGAAACTCCTGAGGCATAGTTTGACAGGTGTTCCTCCCACCTGGGCAGGCTCCCAGAGATGAGTCCTTCCAGGGCCAATAGTCAGTGACAGGTAAGGACCTGCGAGTAAGAAGGACATTAGTGACTAAGACAGGGGGAGAAACCATGGTAGAGCTAGACTCAAGCATGTCTTCTTGCTTCACCTCTTGAAGCTTGGGAGAGTCAGTCTCCTGTGTCCTCTAATCCCATGTTCATTCCAGAGGCTACCTAAAAATGATTTTCTGCCGCTGTGATGGATTATCTGACACAAGCTTTTGTGAAGAGACCCAAGACCCAAGGCTCCACCCACTAGGCTCCATCTCCTGAAAGGCCAAGCCTTTGTATGTAGGACTTCAAGGGACACTCCCGATGTTTAAACCTTGCTAATCACCAAAACAAAACTTACTGTAGAATGTGTTGGTCATATTCAACTCTTCCTATGTTCTGTCTGCTATCGGATGCCAGGCCCATCAAGCATCCTCCGTTCTGAGGTACCCACTTTTCTCCTCAATCATACCCAAACCAGAGCTCGTAGTTACGTTTTCATTCATCCATAGCTTGTGCTCTGCTCTGTCTCAACCCAGGCTCTCCTGGAAGCGTGTCTGAAAGCACCCAGTTGCTTGTTGTTGTCCCTACGATATGCCTGGGGATACGGCCTCTCCCCTTACTCTCCTGACAATTTCATCTCTCACCTCAGCCTTATCCTAAACTTCAGCTCTGAATTTAGCAATAAATTTGAACCCCTCCTTCTCGTTCTCTCTCCCTCCTTTTCTGTCTCCCTCCCTTCCTCCTTCCATATTTTTCTCCCTTCCTCCCTTTTCTTTCTCTCCTTTTTCCTTTTCCCTCCTGCTCCCTCTCTTCCTCCCATCTCCTTTCATCTCCTCCCCTCCTGTCTTCTTTCCCTCCCCTTTCTCTTCTTCCTGTTCTCCCTTCTCTCATCCCTTCCTGATTCCAGCTCCTTTTCTTATTTTCTCCCATCCTCCTGCCCTCCCTCTCTTCTTCCTTCCCTGTCTTCCTCTCTCTCTCCTTCCTTCTTTACCCGTCTTTCTTCCTCTCTTGCCTACTTCCTTTCCCCCTCTTCTTTATCCTTTCCTCCCTGGTACCCCTTGCCTTCCTGTCCTCACTCACTTTCCTCCGTCACTTCTTCCCTCCCTTTCTTCCCTTCATCCTTCCTTCTCTTGTTTCTAATAAATACAGGTTTCATCCCTCTCCTCCGTCCTGGACTGCTCACTCTGTCCGTCAGGCTGACACCTCATACTCTGCAGTCTTTAGACTCAATGCCACCTTCTCCAGGAACCCTTCTTTAGAAAACCTGTGTCATCTTCTGCTGTCATAGGCATTACATCCCTGGTGTCTTCCCTGATCATCCACAAGCTCCATAAGACAAGACTCTGTGTCCCTCCATGTTGTGGTTCCAGAACCTAAAAACAGTAGCAGGTATACAATGTGCCCAGTAAATGTCTCCTGTGGGGATGAATGACATTGAAATATATAATATACATTATGTAGTAATATATACTAATGCCAGCACAAATGTGATGAATGTAGAATGTTAGCAAACCCTAGCTACTGACAGGACCCATAAATGGGAGTCCATTCATCTTGCCACCAGTTCAGAGAGCTCAAATCACTCCTATTGTCCTTAAGACATTAGCTTAAGGGCTGCAGGATGTCCTGGCCTTGGTAGTGAATGTCTCCTATCTAAACAACAATAGACTTGGGCCCAGGCAAGTTTACTCTCACTGGTGACACAGGTGCTGCCACTATGGAGTAGCTGAAGGATTAAGGGAAGTAATGACTCTTTGCCTCTTATACATGATAATAGAAGCCTTCTGCCTTTTGTCCTCACCTTTGGTTAATAGTGTGGGCTGAAATTGCCTTCCTGACAGCTACTCTGTGTCTCTGACTCTTAACTCTTTTAGCTAGCCATTCCCTCCCCCACATTCCCCCACTCAGAAATGAACCCGGGTCTGCAGCTGCTGGTCCTGACCGCAGCCCCGCAAACACCAGTCTGCGACATATGGTGCAGCAATGTGGGGCTAATGCAGATGGTGGCAACAAGCTACCTTTGTTTGAGCAAGAACCAAAGAACCAAAGCATCTCTCCTTGGACTCCTCCTGTGATACTCCTGCAAATGTGGCTAGTATCCAGAATGAGTGTAACTGGGGTCCTTTCTGAACCAGTGTCCTTTTTCAAAAATCAAAGTTCTAGAGTCTTGGTTTCCCTCATCTTTGAAGTGGAAGTAATAATATACCCATCCACTGGTTGAGGAATGGAGGCAATCTAAAAAGAATACGTTAAAAGCTTCAAAAGAATCCCACTAGCTATGCCAGATAAGACAATTATCCACAAAGACCATTGGCACTTAGAACGGAAGTCTCATTTATCTAAAACCATACTTCTCAGGGACCCCTTGTTCCTCAATATCATGAAACAAATGATGAATTCCACAGAAATGTGAATGATGGCTGGTCTTACCACCATAGCTGGGCATATGGGTGGGGTACGTCTTGGTTTCGAGGCTTCCCCTGTGTGTTTGCAGCTGTGCTGGTTGGGAAATGTTATTTCTGTTGAAGTCTGGTGCTACTGCCTCTGCACATGTGGTCATTATCCCATTCTCATATGGACATATGGCACAGAAAGTTTAGAAAATACTGACCAATTTGTCTAAATACCAACTCATGGCCCTACTCGCCACAGTGTCGTCTGTTGCGCAGGGAACAAGCAGATGTACAATGTTATCAGTACTGGTCCGAGGGAGAGTTGTGAGTTCAAATGCGAATCCCAGGCCCAGATTTGCTTTGGCACATTTGCAGCCATCAGGCTAGTGAGGGAATCTGAAGACTGGAAGGATAGAAGGTGGGAAGAGAGAATTGCTACAATCCTGACACAAATATCAATTCAAATCATGCAGCCCACTTGCCTATGCCAGATAATAAGGAGAATGAGATTTTTTTTTCCTATTGCAAGCTGGCTCCCATCATGCATATTTTCAAGGTGAAGGATACACAAAATCATGCAGCTAACACTTTCCTGCAAGAGGGAAACAATGTCCGTGTCTTAAACTCTACCTCACATCTACTTGAAGGAAGAAGACCTGGGCAATGTCTCCATTCCCTAGAAATATTGTTCATGGAGTCAGGAAACATTTAGGCAATATAATAGATAACTAAATTCCATTACATAGTACATAATAAAAGCATTAGAACAACATGGAAGGATGCTCTGTGTTTAGAGGCTTATCTATTCTGTCAATGAGCATTAATTGAGCACTTGCTGTATGTAAGAAAAGTGGCCCCCACAGTTTTTAAATAAGTCTTGGGGGTGCAGGTGATGCCCCTTCCATTTGTCTGTAAGGCTGCTTGGCTCTGAATACTCTGATATGCAAATCTCCCTTCTCCTGCCATCCAGATGACTGCTTATCTGATCTCCTTCTAATTGCAACCCAGAAGAGCCACAGCAAGCTAATTATGTTCAGTTTCTGCCTCAGAAATACCTGATAGTGTTTCAAATGCAAAAAACCAGAGTTCAGATGTCAGGAGTCAAACCACATGGTCTGTATTACACTAGCTGTGTTTGGAGTATCACCTTGGCAATCGAGTTTGTGGAAATTGATTGCAGTTTCTATGGACTGCACTAAAATCTGGGGATTAAAAAAAAAAGGAGGGGTGTTTTCTATTTTGTTCCTAAGGGAAATCTTCTTTAGTGAAATAAAGTAATTGTAAGCAGCCTGTCATCTGGGCAATTTCTCCTCCAAAACTTCCTCATGGATTTATGACTTTATTCAGTGTTAGATTGTAGACAGGAAAACATGCTACATATGACGTAGTCATGCCTTCTCCCACATGCCAGAGACTGCGAAGGTAAGAATTCTTGCACACAAAGTTTTCTCTAGCCTCAAATGCAGACACTTTGGTCAGTGCATTGTATTGTCTGGAGTGGGGAAGGTGTGGTTCATATGTGTGAATAAGCCCACACGTCATCCCAGTTCCTGTTTGGATTAGGCTTCCCTTGACTTCAACAGAAAAATGGAAAAGATTAACTCATTTCACTTTTGTTTCCTTCTTTATTTTTGTATTTGAGATAGGGTCTCATATAATTCAGGCTGAGATCCTCCTGCCTCCACCTCCCAAGTGCTGGGATTACAACTGTGCACGGCCACACCACATGTATAGGACGCTGGGAATTGAGGATTTTCTGTATGGGAAGCAAGCGCTCTACAAATTGAACCCCTAGCCCCCATTTCTTCAAATCTCTTGGAGGCTAAGTTGTATTTCTTAGAACTTTCAGAATGGGGTGACATAATCAGTTAGTAAATTTAGATAATGCAGTCACAGTAAGGTCACGAACATGCCATTAATTGAAGTAATCATTTATCTGAACACTGCAGGGTACCCTTGCTCAAATTAAGATGACCATGACATCACTGAGGGATATAGCATCATGGGACCTTGGCTGTATATGCACTTGACCTTGGCCAAAATGTCCTGATTCAGCATGTGACTATAATTTCTCCACAACTAACTAATTCCTGAGTATGTATAGACTTCTTGTAGATGAAGTTGCCATTCTGGTTTGTGTATTGCTTCAGCCCAGTGGTCTTTGACGTCTCACAAATGAACAGATCTCTGTATCTTTAGTTCTGTGTGCCATATGGCATCTCCCTCAGGCATCAGCTGAAAAGGCCAGCTTACCCACCAAGCCATGATGACCCTGTCCCTCCTTCCCCATAACTCACAGAACTGAATAGTCTTGCGCCCACTGCCTCTAGGAGCCATGCTCCCCTTTCCCTGATGACCCTGTAGCCCTGCCTCTAGTTTCTTATTTTTGTTGGAGAAGGTGGGACTTTCCTATGTAACCTGACATCACTTCCCTTCACCATTCCCGCTCCACCAGCCCTCAGATTTCTTTCCGCCTTTCCTGGATTTCTCTCCCTTGATCTGAGTCATAAAAAATACTGACTCATTCAAAACAACCAAGAACCACCTACTTTAAAGCTTGAATACCACCTACATTTGGAGTGAGAGTCACCTCACTCCTAGCCTTTTACCCACCCTACCTTTGCGATCTGGCAGTATTGACCTGACCTCTGGGTGTTCGTAATCTCTAAAGCCAAGTCTACCTTCACAAGCAGTCCTGTATAGCACCATGTATCACTAGTCCTGCCTTCATCTAGGATGCTCAACTTCCTGATAACCTCACTTTTTGCCTTGTCCTTCAGGTCTCCTATTGTGGTTCCTCCATGTGGCATATCTGAGCTGCCTTTGCTCCTTCCACTGACCTGTGGAGGTTAAGAGATCTTTCTTCTTCATTGTTGTGTCCCCACACAATCTCACTGACAACTCTATGTACCATCTTCTACAATATCCACTCAAAACATGTCCTCAAAGCTAAATATTCACCCATCTGACAAGACATTGTTTTCATGTAGGTCTCAGAGTTTGACAGATTTATGATGTCACATACAAAATAATAAGGTACAGTCATAAATGCATTGAGGATCTTTCCATACTGCATTGTAAAATTGATCCCTGGAAACAAAGAAATGAGACAAAGATATGCTATTTCTGGTTGCTGTGTCTTCTGGGGTGCACATCCCATGTCTTGAAAATAATTCACCTCGGGACAAGCCATCCATCCACCGCACATATATTGACCAGGCAATTGTGAGTGATGCAATATTCTAGGAGCTGAGGATGCAAATAAATGCTCCCTTCAAGGATGCGCTTCATGACTACATTGTATCATTGCACTCAAGTCACTGGGGTACCAATGTGGCTACTGGCAAATGGCTAGGATGCTCAACTGGGCCAGCAACTGATATGTAAATAAGTAAGGATAAAGTCTGAGAAGATGACTCAGTGGGCAAGGTGCTTTGTGCACAAGTATGACAAGAATGCAAGGACTTGATTTCAGGTCACCAGGACCCATGTAGATGCCATGTTTTTGTGTGGGAAGCAGGTGGGGTAGCCTGATTGGCGTTACAGGCACTTGGGAGGCAGACGGGCAATCTGGCTAGTTAGACAAGTCTAATGCATGAGCTCTGGGTTCAAGTGAGAAATCCCACCTCAATATGTAAGGTAGGCAGTAATTAAAGAAGACATCTAATGTCAACCTCTGGTCTTCCCGTGGTCCTCTTCAACACATGTAAATCAACATGCATGTGAGCACACACATACACATACACAATTGCAGGGGAATCAATTAAAATAAAAACAACAATAACAATAAAGAGTCAGCATTTGAACCTGGAGTGAGCAGAATTGGCTAGATACACAAGTAAATAATGAACCAGAGGCAACAAAAGGAAATAAAAATTTCTCAGTTCTTTTAAGATCTGCTAACCTCATGAAGCAACACTCCCCACAAGGTGTCCCTGTGATGTGAGGACTCTCAGATGACATGGTAACTATACTTTCATTTGCTTAGGTCCTATTTAGGTTAATTTCATGTCTAACCTAGATCACTCAGTTCCAGGCTTTGGTTTCTTCCCGTATCCCTGAAAATTGCATTTAATAAATTGTAGCTCTCTAGTGTCCCTCTGCTGCCCATGTAGTTGCTGTAGCTGCATGAACATGTTCCTCGTTGGGTTATTTATTATGTTCTCCACACTAGCTGCTCCAGGTCTTACCTAGGAGTAACAAGATCATGCATTAACATGCTGTTTCCTGGGAGGTGAAGGTCTGACTTTGCCTTTTCTCTTTTGGGATGTACTTTTCCTGTTTAAATGTTTCAGTATCTCTCTGTGTGCAGAGCCGGGTCCTTTGGTTCAAATCTTAAGTGGCCCTTGACTTGAACCCATTTAATTCCTTGCCTCTTGTACTTTTTAATGTGTGTGTGTGTGTGTGTGTGTGTGTGTGTGTGTGTGTGTGTGTGTGTGTGTGTGTGTGTTGGGGCAGGGACTCTCTACCCTGTGCCCTTCCAGCTAGTTGGTCTACAAGCTTCCTGTCTCCTTAGGACAATTCAGGCTGCAATTCTGGAATGCCCAAATGGAAGTAATGCACAGAATAAGTATAGTGGAAGGGAAAGCAGCTCCTCATCCTATTGGGGGTTCTCTTCCAACACCCAGGGCATTCACCAACACTGAGTATTTTTCATTTAGGATTTTCTAGAGAAGTCCCATCAGAATTCTACCATTCCCAGAGTTGAGGCTGATGACTTAATACTAATCACTTTGGGGCAACACCCTGGAGCTATCTAACTACCCTTCTCCCCCACACACTGAAATCAGAAATTCTAATGCAATTGTTCTCAACCTGTGGGTCACCACCCCACCGGATGTCAAACGACCCTTTCACAGGGGTCACCTAAGATCATCGGAAAACAGATAATTACCTTACCATTCGTAACAGTTGCAAAATCACAGTTATGAAGTAGCAAAGAAACTAATTTTATGGTTGGGGGTCACCCCAACATGAGGACCTGCATTAAAGAGTCACAACTTTAGGGAGCTTGAGTGCTGTGATGGCTTAAGGCTCCGTTTTAAGAACCAGGAACAAAGACAGAGAAGTTTTATGAAGCACCACAACACCTCAGCCTTGGAGCTGTGGCCTTTCACTGCTGGTGTAAAATATGGATGGAAAAGGTCTCCGGGTGGCACCAGGACCTAGGTAGCGTATCCAGACTCAGGTCTGCACTGAGGACCAACACGGTTGTGATTCAGACCAGAAGTGCTCCCCATAGGCTCCAGTTCTGAATACTAATTCCACAGCTGGTGGTGTTAATTAAGGAGGCTATGGACCTTTAGAAATCAGGGCCTAGCTAGCGGGAGCAGGCCAGTAGTGATGGGACTGTGAAGGTCATGTTCTCACTCCGGTCCCCGCTGCTTTCTCTGCTTCCTGGTCACCACAATGTGAGATGTCTCCCTCACAAGCAGCTGCAGTGGTCACTGTTGATACTCCCTCTGTCAGAATGGATGGAAACCCTGAAACCAAGAGTCAAAGCAAATCTTTCCCCTCCTGAGTTGGTTCTCTCGCGTTCTGTGGCCACGGTGAAGAGAGAGGGACAGACAGGGACAAAAGTGGCAGAGCAGTGAGGTTGTTGCTTCACCTAACGGCCAACCATGCGATTCTCAGACCTGGTTTTATTTGGAGATGTGAGCTAGAAGAGCCCTGGAAATCTGTAAGTGGAGTTTAATGGGTGCTTTGGGCTGGAGTCCAAAAGACCAAACTATAAATAAGAATGTGGATGAGCAAGTCAGGCTCCTGTGGTTTCAAAGGAACAAGGGCTCTGTGAGGAATTGGATTAGACAGCATTCATGTTCATTCTGGCAAAGGTGTCTGCATCTGAGTCACATTGTGAAAATGTTAATATGACTTAAGAATGAAATGTAATGGGCTGTTTGAGTGGGGGAATTTCAAGAGCTTGTAGCATTCAGACTGCAGCATGGTTGTTTCTGGATCTGTTTAACCAGATGTACAGTGAGAATACGAAGCAAAAAGTTGAGTTTGAGATGAGGAAAGAAGAGGGCACCCTGGCCTGAAATGGAGCAGATATGGAAGCCTCAAATGTTAAGGCTTTAACACCGCTAAAAAGAGGTTGCACGATTTGTCTTAGACGAATAAACATGGTGTCTGTGGGGGCATTTCAGGAACTGAGGGAGTCTTATCCATGCAAGATCCATGGGACAAAACTACAAATACATTTCAAATACTCCAAAAAGAAGCCACAAGGATGCCTTGCAGAACCAGAGAAACCTAGGGAAATATTTTCTCAGGCTCAAGCAAAGAGTCATTGCAGCCATAGTCCAAAAGCTTGACTATGCTTAAACTGGCAACAGAATATTGCATCATCTACATGATGCTGTGTTACAAGCATGCAGAATGCAGGTACTATGGAGGTTTGCACCTAGGTTATAAGGGGCAAACAATGAGGTCCACCTAAATTATAAAGGGCAGACAATTGCATCACTGAGTGAGAGCTCCCAGAAAGGAGCT
The DNA here is from genome assembly GCF_017639785.1 of Mesocricetus auratus. Lineage (NCBI taxonomy): Eukaryota > Metazoa > Chordata > Mammalia > Rodentia > Cricetidae > Mesocricetus > Mesocricetus auratus. The sequence goes on from NW_024429205.1 coordinate 5,327,591, forward strand.
CCTTGTAGGGCATAAGGCTAGGAGCCCAAATTACAACAGAGATTCTGAATGTTAAATCTGAAATGTCCCCACATGCTCATATTCCTTAGTGTGGGGCACTGCTTTCGGAAGCTGTGGAACCTTTAAGGGGTATAGCCTGCATAGACACAGCTCATTAGGGGCTTCCCCTTGAACCTTATAGCTTGCCTGTGGTTTCTGCCACCATCTCTGCTTACTGACTCACCACAGTGTGAGGAGCCTCCAATATGCTCCTGCACCCTCTAAGAATGGAGTGAAATCAAGAACTAAAATAGATCTCCCTGAAGCAGTGGTCACATCAACAGAAACGTAACTAATACAAGCCCAGACTCTTGGAACACTCATCTTATTTGTAATGGGACAAATGGAGGCAAACTTTGCCCTGGCCATGCATTTTAATGCTCCCTTCCTGGATGTATAGGGACAGTGGCTACAGAGATATCATTCAACCAATGACTCGGCTGTATAGCCATGATTACCCTGACTCCCAAAGGAAAAGAATGGAGCCAAGAGAGTAAGGGTCCTGGGCATGGCAACCCTGCTTGTAAGTGGGTTCAACCTTTTAACTCTGGCATATAGCATAATGACCCAGTAACAGCATTGTGAGGACATCACAGTTTCCCCTGGAACAATCTCCTGATGATGCAGAGGCTATCTGGGATCCCCTTTAGGGTTCTAAGTTTTATTAATAGAAGGATTTAAGAATGGACTGAAATGGAGGTTCATGGGCAGTTTTATTAGAGAGAAAAAAGCCCTTACCTATTCAGGGAAGGCAAGCTGTAAATTTCAGCAAATGGCCAGAGGAGAGTGCAATAGAGATGAAGCCATGCCACTTGAGCTGGCCTAGAGGTCAGACACGGGGTGGATCAGGAGGCTTTAGAAGCAGTAAGGATCCCAAAGCATTGGGAAAACCTAAAACATGAAGGAAAATATGCTCATATAAGAGAAAGAAGAAAGGTAGGAATCAGAATAATTCAGAAAAGCAGGTCGTCTTAGGAAGCTGGTAATCTACTGTCATGGGGGTAGGGATTCTAGGGGGAAGGTTCATCTCATCTCCTTAAAGAACTAATTATTTCGCCTTTCTCTTTAGCATGGTTTGAGGTGAGCCTGCCTTCACTGAGTGATCGCCTGGCTAAGTGGCATTCCCAGTCTATCAAAAACAGTAGGTGTCTACCCAGGCAAGAGAATTTATTCTCATGAGTTTTCCTTTGATGTATCTTTATTGCCACCATAATACTCCCATTTCTTTCCCATTAAGATTAGCAGTGACTGGGACAGGAGAGATGGCTCAGAGGTTAAGAACATGGGCTGCTCTTCCAGAGGTCCTGAGTTCAATTCCCAGAAACCACATGGTGGCTCACAACCATCTACAATTCAATTTGGTGCCCTTTTCTGGCATGTAGGCAGAACATTGTGTATGAAATAAATGAATAAATAAATAAATAAATCTAAAAATAAAAGATTAGCAGTGACCATCTCTACAAACTTCCTCATAAGGAGTTTCTTACTTCCATTTCCTCATGAAGCATGAAGTCCTTCCTGCAGTTGAATAACCGTAGCAGTAATTTATCTTGTCTGCCTCTCAGAAGAGGTGGTAGGATCTTCACTTTCTTTGATGCGCTGTTTCTGGGCTGTGAGACACTTTCTTGGACTCTTCGAGTCTCCCCTGGAGGATGCACCCCTAGGAATCCCTGGGATAGCATCCCACTCGCAGCAGACCTCTAGCTCCTTCAGGCCAATGCATATTTTTAACACAAAGCTTCTGAGTTGCTGACCATCTGTCTGTTCTGAGCCCTGCGAACATCTACCTCACCAGCTCTTTCATCTGGCCAGTTTTCTAGAATTTGGATATTTAAAAGCTGGAGGAGGCCTTTTATTCTTGTTTCACCAAACTCCAGTGGTATGTGTGCCACAGATGGACCTGTCCCAAATAATGCATGGGCCACAGCACAGAGCTACTGTCCCGAAAGAGCCCCTCTCCTCTGGATTTGTTTCTGGTGACACATCCTAAGCCTATCTTACAAATGACAATTTTCTCTGGCTCCTAAGCTAACGGCAAATGTTCAGACACTCTGGGGTAACAGTAACATATTTCTCAGAGTATACTAGAGGCTCCAATGGTCACAAGGAGAGGTGCACTACAATCCACTGCTGCCTGTGTCTAATCTTACACAGAAGCTGGTAGAAACTGTGGCTGTATCCATAACAATGTAAGTCATTGTGAAGCTGGAATAGAGATAATTATTTGAAAAGAGAGGATACATATAAACATGTGTAGCCATCCCCACATAAGCAGCTACTCATCAATAATCACCACGAACTTCCTGCCAATGCTCCCCTCTCTAGGCAATATGTGATTTGGAGCATTGGTCACACATCAGTGTAAAAGATGAGCCCACAGGCAGCACCGTCCATGGCTGCCTCTGTGCGTGTTCAGAGGCAGCTGTCAAAAGCTGGCTCTCTTGCCCTAACAGCAGTGAAGAAACATGAGTAAATTAATACATTATTTTGGGGTGGGTGTGTTTGATGTATGTGTAGTGAGTCTTTCGTGGTGTGTTTATCCCGGTATATAGCCATGTGTCTACACTCATGCACTTGGAAGCCAGAGCAGGATGTGGGATGTCTTCTTCCATTGTTCTCTGCCTTATTGTCTTGTAACAGAGTATCTTGTTGAACTAGAAACACTGTTTCAGATAGACTGTGTATGGGTGTAGATCTCTCATAATCTACCTGTCTCTACCTCCTGACGCTGGAGTCACAGACACAGCTATGACTACCTGTGAGCTCCGTTCTTAGTGGTTGAAGAGCAAGCCCTATTACCCACTGAGCCATGTCCCTACCTGACAAATAAACATGTGTGTTCACATTTGTGGACATGAGTTCATGTGACAGGATAGTCTTATGCCACTAAAGTAGCATTCCCTCTGGACTTGAAAGGATTTTATGCAAATTCAAATTCATTCAAAGGACAGAGTAAAGGAAAGGTAAATCAAATAAGGGTAGAATTCAGAATTGAGAGGGAGAGGAGGCCTGAAGAATCCCTCTAAAGTCATAATTATAATTTTTACTTTGAGACCAGCAAAAGAAAAAATGCAGAAAGGCTAAACCTTGGGACAGAAAGTTACGTTTTCAAGCTGAATAGTCCCTCACAGGTTCACACTGATTGTTGATCTCCAGTGAGACAAACTCTTAGGAGGTGGTGGACCTTGCAGAGGCAAGGCCTGCCTGGCAGAGGTAGACACCAGAGTAGGCCTTAGAGGATGACAGCCAAGTGTGGTTCTGGCCGATGACTCACTGAAAGGTCTCCACCATGTACCTCTCCCCAGCAATGAGCCAAGCCCCTCCATTAGGCTCTTCCCATAACGATGCAACGTCTGGGATTGTAGGTCAAGAGAGATGACCCCTCCCTTGTGCTGCGTCTGCCAGATGTTTTCCACAGCACAAGCCACCAATGCACAGTCTGCCCTGCAGAGAACAAATCAAGTGCCCAGAAAACAGAGAAACCTTTGTTTCCATTAGTTTGCAGCCGGTCTAGAACCAGCTGACATTCCAAAAGAGTTCACTGTGCCAGTGAAATAATGAAAAAAAATCACAAAGGAACGAGTATTGGGTTCGACTCGAACTGATTGAGATAAAACTTGAGTTTCCATTTTTAATGTTTTGAAGGTTTTCTGTTTGTGTGTGTATGTGACTGTGTGTGTGTGTGTGTGAATGTGACTTTGTGTGTGACTCTGTGTGTGTATGTGATTGTGTGTGTGAATGTGACTCTGTGTGTATGTGTGTGTGAGAGAGACTGTGTGTATGTGACTGGGTGACTCTGTGTGTGTATGTGACTCTGTGTGTCCGTGTGTGTTCACGTGTGTGTGTGTGTGTGTGTGTGTGTGTGTGTGTGTGTGTGTGGGCACCCACAGATACCAGCAAAGGCTCTGGATCCAGCAGGGCTGGAGTTACAGGCTTTGTGAGCCTCCTGTGTGACTCCTTTGAGAGGGCAAGCAGCCCACTTAACTGCTGAGCCAGCTCTGCAGGGCCCCCTCTATTTTTAACTAAGTTATTGTTTCTCACACATTTTAAAAAATAAGATAAATCATGATATTTATGAAATTTTGTGAAGTTTTTATGCATAAAGCAACCAAAATTAACTTTTGCCGTTATCTCTACTTTTATTAAAGCATTCATGCTTTTAAAAATCCACTAAACACATTTCCAATCTATACAAGGGGTATTGGACTTCTTCTACCTGGAACACAGTTGATCACATTCTCTAGTTGGGGAGCAGTTTATGCATGATAAGGTCAATGGTAAGCGTCAGCTGGTCCAGTGTCCTGATGTCATGAGATCAAGGGGGTATTAAGTGGATCCTCAGTTCACTGTTGGCAAGAAAACAGATTCCTATAGGGATTCCTAAAGAGTACACTCACTCCAAGAGGAGGTCTATGTGCATGTGTGCATACGTGTGTGTGTGTGTGTGTGTGTGTGTGTGTGTGTACAGTATGCCACCCTCCAATTCATATTTCTGAAGCTGAGGGACTCCCTCAGGAAGAATCCTAGGGCTTAGTTTCAATTGGATAATGTTACCAAACAGAATCAGCTTTCTCTTAGCCACCAGCAGAGCTAGATATACATGGGACAGCGTAGAACAGCCTATGACTGGTATTGATGATGATAGTATTTTCAGACTGGTTTACAAGAGCTAGTTCCAGGACAGCCTCCAAAGCCACAGAGAAACTGTCTTGAAAAACAAAACAAACAAACAAACAAACAAAAGATCATTTTTAAACATTTGTGGAGCTGTGACAGTGACAGTAACTGTGTCAACAAGACCCTCAAGGTGAGACCTGTAGCTGAAGTGAATATCCATGTTGCTCTGCTTATAGGACCAATGGGAATGCAATACAGAAAGAGAAGACAGAAGCCCAAAGATGCTACTGGTGCATCAGGCTCCATCAATGGGGATGTGACCACCTGCTTGGCTCCTCTCTTTAAATAACGGTCCTGGTAAACTCTTTTCTAAGCTTCAAAGTGTTGATCTCTGGGCCTAGCTGCTTAGAAATTTGTTTCTCGCCTCCTTTCAAGAAAACCCATGGTAGGGCCAGGCAGGCTGCAGAAGGTTCCCGCTGCTGGTGACAATAAAGATGTTCTCATTGCATGTACCAACCCGCTCCTCCTCACAGACCCAGCCTGATGTAAGGCAGCATCTCCACAGATTCCTGGCTCTGGTCCATCAGTCTCAGGAGGAAACCAGCTACTGGGGAGAACAGCTCATGACTCAAAATCAGGTCCTGTTGCTAACACAGCAAGACCTCCATCCAAAGACAAAGTGTAATCAGAGAATATTGGAATTTGTCCTCCTCAGTAGAGACAACAGTTCCATATAAAGCCAGACCCGTCAAACCTGCAGTGAGGTCAATGCTATGACCTAAGGCAAATATATCCCCCTATCTGCAAGTAGCAGTTTGTACAGGCCTCTTGGCATGTATATACATGAACTCACTCACCCATTCATATGTGCATGCATTTACACATGATCATACACATGCGACGCACTCATGATTGTGCACAGACATGTCTATGCACTCATGCACACATGCGCACACATCCATACATGTACATACACACTCAGACCTGCACATACTCATACCTTTATTCATGCATACCTACAAATCAATTTGGAAGCTGTAATGATGATAGGACAAAGACTCGCACCTAGGCTTGAACAATGCCAGCTGTTAACTCTGGACAGGTTGAAGCCTGAACAAGCCCCGCCAATGAGGCCAACCTTTTGCATCATGCAATATTGCTTACCCAACAGCAAACCCAGGGGACCATGAAAAGAACCCTTCTCTGTACCTCCTTTTTAAAAACTTAAATGAAACAGAAGAAAGGTAAGGGCTTAGAAGCTCCCGTCTGCAGTAGATGGGGATCACCACAGAGCTGCACGAATGGCATGGATGCTGACAACGAAACACTACAGAGTCCTGCAGGGAACACATGCCACACCCTTTTCTCTCAAGGTTTAGGGATCACTGCAGAAAAGTGATTCAAAAAGGTGTAAGAGCCCAGGGTGGTGGATGACTACAAGGAAACAGAGTCTCCCAGACCCAGCAGGGCAGCTGCGTGTGTGAATTCAAGGCAGTTGCAACAGTATGCACAGGAGCTGCATAAAACCAAGTTGGGCCAACTCCCAGCATGGAGAGCAGATGTGCACAAACCCGTACCTAGCTGTGGAGTGGTGATCGGTCATTGTTGGCTGCCGGGGGAGGGAAAGATAGTGTTCTGTATGAGGGAGGGTCACATATCCAGGAATACATGAGCAGCACAGATTCACCCTGATGCAAACAAAAACAAAAGAACACTGAGTTAGGTGGGTAGAAAAGACCAGGGATGGATCTGGGGAAAACTGATTGGGGTTGTGAATATAATCAATGTGTTGTGCAAAACCCCCAAAGAATTAATTTTTTCCCTTAAAAAAATTAAGGGCAGACCCTAAACAAAACATGGGTACTGATCTTGAGCAATGGAGATCTTCACTAAAATGAAATGTGTTTTACCAAAATAAATAATGAATAAGACAAAATACTGAAAAGCACTTAAAGTGCTAAAACCACTGTATCAAAATAGAATCTCACACTGGTGGTTTCTGCTGAAAAGACTCTACTTAAAAAAATGTATGTGAGAGGCTGAGCTGAAAGGTAACGTCCCCTAAACAACAGATGGGCTTTGGTACTCACAAGTGAGCTCTCCTTGGTGGACGTTTTATGTCACTGAGACCAGAGTGGGGACACTTACATGACTCGCCCCATCCCTGCTGCTAGTGAAGAAAGAAGGAGGCAGATATGAAACATTTTACTTTACTTATGTGTGAGACCTACACCTTCGAAATTTTCACATGATGAGCTGCAACCTCAGAGACTGGCCAGGCCACTCAGCTGGTGTGCCATTGAATATAACAGGCTCCAAAACAATACAGAGAAACCCTGTCTCGAAAAACAACAAACAAACAAATAAAAAAGCAAACAAAAATGAGGACCCAAATCATAGGTTCTCAGGCCTGGGTTCTTCCCACCACATGAATTCATTCTCTCCGGCGCTCAGAACATTTATCAGCCATCATATCATCAACTGGAAGCTATCCACTCACTCTGATATGAGCGAGAAGCCTGGTCTAAAGGCTTTTCCTTTTGGCAGCTCGTTCTCTCCCTCAGCTCTGAAAGGAGGAGCCCTGAGCTCAAAGGGCTCCTGAAGAAGTAGGGAAAGGTCATCTGGGGGTCACTCAGAGCCCAGCTAGAGCTAGGGTATCTCAGAGACAGGACAGGCAGGAAGGGATCCTGGGTAGACAGATGAAACGGGGTGGGGCATGGGGGAGCAGCTATGTCAACAGAGTGGGGCAGGGGGTGATGGAGCCCTGGGGCCGATGGGGCCCTGGGAAGCAAGCAGGCCTGCCCACAGAGCCACCAAGTCTAGACTCCAGATGTGCATCCAGCCAAGTCAGTTCCAGTGGTAACTATTCCTACCAGACGGCAAGGGACTTAGTTATATGTTGATCGCAAAGGACAGAAAATAAGATTAGAGCTGATGCTGGGCATTGCTGCTGCTCCCCAGGGAAGAGCACACACACACACACACACACACACACACACACACACACACACACTCACACACATGTGTGTGTATGAGTGTATATATGTATATATGTGTATGTATATGTGCATATAAATGTACGTATGTGTGTATCAATATATGCACATGTATATGTATATTATGAATGTGTGTATGAATGTATGTGTGTATGTATGTAAATGCATATGTGCACATTAATGTATGCATGTATATGTGCATTATGCATATGTATATGTGCACATAAATGTATGTGTATACATGAATTATGAATGTATGTATGTGTATTGTGTATGTGTGTATGAACACACACAAGGTACTTCTCCAAGTTACTATTATGACAGTAAATGACATTTTCCTTGCTATGCTTTACACAGTTCCAAGATAGGCTGTCCTCATTGAATTAATTAGACACTTAAAATGACCTGATATTGGGTACATGGAGAGAAGGCAAGCCATTTTCCTTCTGATTTTCAACCTCTGGAGAGACTTAGAGTTGAGAAAGAGACAGCGTCCAAGGGGGATTTGTTACGGTTCCTCTACTGTGACAAGCACCTGAGAAAATGAGGCTAAGGAAAGAGAGATTGATTTTGGGGTCCATGAGTTCAGAGGTTGCTGGAGGAGATGCGCAATGACCAGCAGTGTGGGTGGGGCAGGGCTGATGACATCCAGGAAGAGAGGAGGATGGAAGGAGACAGGAAAGGGAGCAAGGAATAAGACAAAGAAGGGGGAGGAAGGAGAAAATAAGAAAGGGGAGGAGAGAAGATGGGTAGGTGCTGTGTGACATTAATTCCTGGGGGACATTAAAAACAAAACAAAATGAAAAAAACACTAGTCATGGATAATAGGCCATCAACAAACTGAAGATGTGATTCTATCAGAACCCAACTTGGCAAACCAGTAAGTTTACAAGGGTGACTTAAAGGAGTGTGGGTGAGGGGTTCCTTACGTGAGCAGGAATATCTCAAAGACAGCAGCATCACCGAAGTGCCCACCCCAGTATGGATGACGATGGCTCACAAAAGTTGTGACCTCTCTGCATGATTTGTAGGTGGCTCAACAGGTCCAGGAGTTTCCACGCCCTCAAGTCCTCACTGCTTATATAGCCTTAGGGAGGGAAGGGCCTTGTGGATCTCATAAGTGTCAGATATTTTTATAAAACCGGTGGGTTATTCGCTTCCTGAGGCTTAAGGAGCATCTTTCTAGGATACAAATGTTTGGTTTCAGAGGACATTACCAGACATCAAAAGAAAGGGGGGGAGAGAGGAAGGGGGGGAAGAAAAAGAAGAGAGAAAAAGGGAGATGTTGTGAAGAAGATACAACCCCCATAGTCATATCCCCAAAGACTGACTCCCCCCTCCCCCCAGGTGCCCTCCTAAGCTTCTGTCACTCCCCCATAGTCATATCCCCAAAGACTTACTCCCCCCCTCCCCCCAGGTGCTCTCCTAAGCTTCTGTCACTCCCTCATAGCTCATCCTATTATTAGCACATCATGGATTAATCCAACGTTGAGATCAGTGCCTTCATGATCCAGTCACTTCCCCCAAACTCCCCTCTGAACATTTCTTTACTGGGAACCAAGCCTTCAACATGCCAAGTACATTTCAAATTCAAACTGCAGTGGTTTTGTTGTTGATGATGGTTGTGCGTGTGCACTCTTGTATTGTGCAAGGGTGAGTGTGTAACTGTGAGCTTGGTGTGAATAACCATGTAAACACGTGTGAAGCCAAAGGAAGATGCTAAGTTGTCTTCTCATTTTACCTTAGTCCTTGAGACAGTCTCTCGCTGAACCTGAAACTTGAGGTTTTGATTGGGTTGGCCAGCCAATGAACTCTTGGCACCTGCCTTTTTGTCTCTCAAGTCCGTGGTTACAAGAACAAACAGCCATGCCCAGCTTTTACAGAGGTGCTAAAGATTTGAACGTAGGCCCTCTTTCTTTGACAAGTGTACTTATCCACTGAGCAATCTTATCCGACCCAACAGCAAGTTTTTTTTAAAAAGGTTTTTTAGAATGCAAGAGCATGAATTATCCATTCGTTTCAAGAGTTTTGCAGTTTTCAGGAAATCAGCATAGACCTGAATAACAAAAACCTAAAGATAGGTTTGTCCTCCTGCTTCCCCAACCCAAATGTTTGTCACTGTCTCCCACGCCAGCCCTCCCAAGAGTCATCAGCTGTATCACCTTGGTTACAGCTAGTCTCAGTGATGTCACAGGCTGATTTCAAAGACTGTGACTCTTTCCTGTCTCCCTCAAGCAACTGAAGGGAAAGAACACAGGGTTTCAATAACTCCAGAGTTGTAATATCTCCTTGCTTAAAATATATTGGCACCTGGTAGGAGGTAAGCGCTGACTTCCTGTGAAATTACAGCCTCCCATATGTCAGAGACAGCAGCTGAAGCAAGAGAACGCTGGGGCTTTTATGAACTCCCTCTTCCATAGCCAGGCTCCCAGGAGGCTCCTCGGTAACATCGCAGTCACTTTCACTGCATTCTTGCTTTATTTCTTAAGAGGACAAGGTTTTATTGAGAGGAACAACAGACCCAGAGCTGTCGCCTAGATTGGTACCTTTTGGCTTAGAAGGACAGAATGGTGACAAAGGGCAATGGTTACTCAATAATCATGAGTGAGTTTGAAGACACTTGGCTTACCGTAGCCCTGGCAATCCTCACAGCATCCATAACAGGTCAGAGGTCTACAGAATAAACCATTTCTCTAGAGATGAAGCCATGGTCTGTGACTGGGAGAGGGTTTGTTCCCCATTCCAATGGCTTCCAAGTGGAATTAACCATGTCCTAGGAGAAGTATTGGGGTGAACTGATCATGTGGTCATGACTACACAGTCATCAGGCTAAAGTAGCCAGCATTCTGTGTCATTTCTTAAATTTACCCAACCTCTTGTAATTTGATGAGTTTGTAATTAAATATAAAACCTCAGTTCTCATTCACTTTTAGATGAAACTCAAAATTTACCTCCTGGACTCACCTGGATAAAATACTCACATCACAGGCTGGGAAGACAGTTCAGTCAGGAAAGTGTTTGTCTCTAAAGTACAGGGGCTGAATTTGGACTGCTGGCCTTCATGTAAAAGTCCAGCATGGTGTCTGTATCTGTCACCTTCATGGATGGAGGACAAAAAACTGGTGGGGCTCTGTAGCTGTGCCAGATAGCTTAGCCAGTTGCCTGGGGAGGTGGGTCAGTAGTTAGAAACCTGCGCTGCACAAACTAGTGATCTGTCTTGGAGACCCCAGGTCCTATATTAAAGCCAGTGTTAATCTAAGCAACAGAAGCTCCTGGACAAGCTAGCCAGGAGGACACATGGTGAAAAGACTATTTCAACAAAGTGGAAAGATGAGGAACAGTATCCGAAGACTATCTTCTCATTTCCACACACATGCTGCGTCATGTGTACATCTGTACTACCCGCATACACATGTAATGTCCTCTCATCTACACACACATACTGTGGCATGTATACATCTGCACACGCATGTTAAAAGTAAGGTGAAGCTACGATAAGGCATACAATGTTGACCTTGGGCCTTCACATGTATGCACACACACACACATGAACTAACATACAACCACACACTGTATATCACATATAGAAGACTGTCTCTGAAATCATACGTACTTTGAAGGCTGTAACAAAGATTACATGGCTCCATACACAATTCTCTGATATCTCTCCTTGAGACATCACAGTGTCCATGAAGCAAGCCATCACTATTCCTTTCATGTGCTTCTGGGGACAATGGATATAGTATTTGAAACCTAGATTTCTCCCAGAATACCTACAACATATGGTCTCCAAAATTAGAGATGAAACATCCAATAAGCAACATGTTTCTGGAAAAGAAGAAAAAAGTCCCTTAGAGACAGGAAACTAAAGAGAAGTTGTTTTGTTTTGTTTTTTAACACACAAGTCAAATTCAGTCCTGGAAGTTACTCTCTTAAGGGCAGCTTGGAATTTCTTTAATAAAAGAGACTTCGTTGAGACCAAAGATGCTTGGATCTCACTGCCTTTTTCTTCATTGCTGCAGACATTATCTTCTCGCACAAGTGGCCAGCACTCCCACTCCGAATGAGCCCAACATTTCCACTTCCATCGCAAAAGCTCCTTCTGGCTGAGCAGGGCTTTCTTTCCCATCTCCTTTCTTTGAGTCTGCCCCCAGCCCCTTCCCACCCCCTTGACAGGGAAGGAACCTCCCACAGAGACAATGAGATCACTTCCTGCTGACTCAGCGTGTCTCTGGCTGAGTCACGACTCGCTGGGCCACCAGGAAAGGCTGTAATTAAGAGGGATTGTTGGAGTTTATACAAAGCCCCAGAAATGTCGTATAAGACCCCAGGAATTGGGGAGACCAATTACTGCACTGCATCATCCTCATACACCCCGCAGCCCCAATGAATGATCTCCCTGTTGGGTTTCTTCTTCTCATCAGCCCTCCTTGCTGGTCACCAGCCATGATGGCCAGAACTCTTGGAAGAGAGCTCACACAGCCCAGGGCTCCATCTCTGGGTTTCAGAAGTTGCTTGGGCTTATGAAGGAGAAATGACAAAAAGAAAGAGCTCTACTCTTAGCTACCAGCCGCTTTGTCTTTTCTCTGACACTATTGCAAAATGCTGGCAATGGTTATTTACAGAGACTATAGGTTGGCTTGGCTTGTAGTATAGGAAAGTGCAAGAGTTCAAGTCCCTTGCCTTTGGTCTCTATCTGGTGAGGATTTCCTTGGTGCATTATTACAAGGGAAGTGGCACCTCAGCTAGGCCCAAAGGGAGCATGGGGGATTTTATCACTTTCTAGTATTGCATGGATCAGCTTCATTTCAGTTTGATACACATGCACAGTATATGTTTACTGTTCCGTTCCCTCGCCCTCTTTCTCTCCTTCTCATTCCCGTCAGACCTCACGCTAATATCCAAAGCTAAGTGGATGAGCAAACACCTTCAGAAATCTTTACCTACCAAAATTAACACAAATGTTACTAATGAATTAATATCCAGATACCACATTCTTATGATGGGTACTCCAGGCCCACAAAACTCCCAGTGCTCATCTCAAAACTAACCTTAGAATAATGCCAGGAGGAAGGCTGAGGCAGGAGGATGGCAGCTTAGAAGACAGCCTGGGTTATAAAGTGTCTCAAAAATAAATGGGGAATCCTGTGGATTGTAGGAGCCAGAGGATTCAAGGACAACCCAAGAATACAGACCGTAGAATCAACTAAGCAGAACTCATGAGGGCTCACAGAGACTGTATGGGTCTGAGCTAGGTCCTCTAAACATGCTATGGTTGTGTATCTTGTGTTCTTGACTTCTAACAGTGGGAATGTTAGACTCTTTTGTCTGCTTTTGGGACGGCTTTCCTCCTACTGGGTTGCCTAGACCTGCCTTGATATAAGGGTATGTACCTAGTCTCACTGTAACTTGTCATGTGATGTTTGCCTCCGGTATCCCTGGGAGGCCTGCTTTTTTCTGAATGGAAAGAACAAAGGTGGACTGAGGGGGAGGAGAGGTGGGAGGGAGGAACTGGCTGGAGAGGAGGGAGGGGAAATGAGTTGGGGTGTAATGTATGAGAGAAGCCTGTTTGATGGGGGGTGAGCTGGTGGCGCATTTTTGCACTAGGTGCCCTGTGAGCTTTGCCCAGAAGTGATTAGGTCTGAGGAGAATGACAGGGACCTGGTAGTGGATGGGAAGTTTCCAGATCTCTGGGAGGAGCCTCAGAGAGAAGAAACACAGTGGCCACCCCCACCCAGTCCCCTGCAGAATCCCAGTGACAGTGCTTCCTATGGCCACTTAGCTGTCTGTCTGCTCAAGGGGCACCCTGGGAGTTCCTTGTTGCGTTTGGGGGCTAGTAATGTTTGATTGATGATGACAAATGTATCAGGAACGGATCTTAGGTCATTTTCCGTTAGCTCTTTCAAGAGCCCTGCTGAAGCACCAACATTAAACCACACATACACATCAAACCGGACGCAGGTTCTACCAAAGCCACATTCGGAGGCGCAGCCCAGCACCGTGCGCATGCCCTGCCCGGCGATGTGGCTTAGCAATCCCACACACTCAAAGGCAGCCACTGGCCAGCTGGAGCAGTGCCCAGGCAGCCTGTTAGTAATGATAATTTGCAATGGAAAAAATTTAAAATGTTTCAGCATTTCTCCTTTCTCTGTATTTTATTTTTAAATCATTCTTAAGGGAAGGTTCTGGAGGAAGGACAACAGACATGGAGCTTTCCTTTCATAAGAGGGAAGAATAAATGAACTCAATACCTAATTCCCAGTGATAATGTTTCAGAGGCTATGGGATCACTTTGCACATTGAGGCTGTAAAAGAGAATGTTAAAAGGTCCAGGAAGTCTCCAGGAAAAAAAAGATTGGTGTTTTAAGAAATGACACATTCTAGAAATACAATCAAATATGTTTAGGAAAGAAGACACTAAAAGGTGACAAATGTATCCCACACATGAGTGTTGACACAGTTCAGTAAATGACATGCTTCACTGCCACATGGCATCTCTTTTGTTAACCAAAAAAATTATTGAGAATTTCATACATGTGTACATGGAAATACTACCATATCTACTCCTAATGTTCTCCCTCCAAAATCCCCCAACATACCTGTCTTCCAACATCATCTTCATGCCTTGTTTCTTGTAACCCACGAAGTCCAGTTAGTGTTACACATATTTGGAGCACAGGGAATCTACCAGCAGTCACCCCCTTATTGCCAGTCAATACTTTCCAAGTCAAAACATCACAGTTGGAGGACCTCTTTTTGACTGAGCTATTTTAAGAATGGGGTGTGTGTGTGTGTGTGTGTGTGTGTTGAGGCTAGAAGGGGGTAATGAGAAGGTGAAAGATCTCAAGGGAGATGAGAACAGGAAGGAATTAAGTATAAGTGATAATAAATCAGAGAAAGAAATTAATTGGGAGAAGGAAGGCAGTCAGATAGTAGGTGACAGGGACACAAGGGAGGCCATTGGGGAAGCAGAACGGGTGAGAACTAAGCATGATGACACATATGTTTGAAAATGAAGTGGTGGAACTCACAACTTTCCATGCTCATATAAAAACTTAACCAAAAAGAAAGGGAGAGAAGGAAAATGAAAGAAGAAAAGAAAGGAGAGTCAGCAGGTAGAGCAGATAGAGGGGGCCTGGACTGTGGTCAGTAGCAGGGTTTAAACTCAAAAAACCACTCAGTTCAAGGCTTCTCTGTTAACTCCATTGCCTCTACTGTAAAGTCTGCCTTCAAGAGATCTGACATTGGAGTGTGTGCTCTGTAGGGCAAAGGCCATAATGGCTGCTCAGGGAATGGCTGGGTACCAGCTTCCAGTTCTTATCCTATCTCCAGTCCACCTTGCAAGCAGGGCCCTCACCCTCAGCCCGTGGCCCAGGGACTCTCAGAGAAAGATACATATCTGTGCTCTGTGGGGTGTGGGAGGGTCCTTGAGTTATGGATCTAAGGTCAAGGATGGCGCAAGAGCCTCATCCTTCCATCCATGACAAACAACCTGAAGATCTGGTTCCTAGGATAAAGGCTTTAGGGACATGGGACATCAATAGATATCCCAAATTTCTACATAGAAAGCCAAGTTTGCATTTTCAGCACACATTCATTGCAAAACTGTCAGTGGCCCACAAGTGATAATTCTTCAACAATTATGAAGCATTCCATCTGAGTTCCAGTCAGTAGAAATCAAAATAGTAATGAGGGATCACCCTTATCGTTCCCTTCTGGGTTAGATCGTTGTCCCCAGAATTTTCCACCCATATGGAAAGACAGCGCTGTTAATAAAAATGTGTTGCTTGTGAGTCTGACTACACACGCACGCACGCGCGCGCATACACACACACACACACACACACACACACACACACACTTCTTTTCTTTTGTTGCCGCTGATCATCTGGAGTCCCAGCTGCTTCAGTGACTGAAGCCAGAAGCACCTGAACGAAAAAGCTCTTAGAGAAGAACATCCTTGCCTGTGGCCTTGGAATGCTGTGCTGTTTCTCCTGGCTCTTTAGAGGACTATTTGCCTGGTGAAAGGGGACACCACTGTCCATGTGGTACCCATTCCCACCTTCCAGGGAAGAACTTCACAGTGTAGAGACTTTCCAAGGCAGGCAGGGGAAGGCAGAGAGGCATGGTGGCACTTGCATCTGAACAGGGACTCAGGGTCTCTCTCTCTCTCTTTATATCCCTGTAAGGAGCAGACATTTGTCCCTTTGTCCTAATGGACCCAGCTGTTTTGCAGTGGTGTAACTCAGAGGATCATTTTACGGCTGGATTAAGTGAATTATAATCATCTGAAAAAAGAGAATTTACTGCAAAATTTACCATGAATTTCCCCGATTTCTCCAGTTGTCCTTGGGTGCACTTACCCCTGGCCTCAACTGAGGGACAGACACCCTTCCCTCCCAGGAACAGGTTTCTGCCATTCTTTTGGTGCTCTGTGGTGGTGGCACCAGCTCCCCTGGGAACACTCAGACCGGACGGAATGGGACTTGTACTGGGAGTGTCTGCATGCACATTGAGAAAGTCTTGTGTATGCAGCAATTCCGGTTGCTGTTTCGGAGAATTCTGTCAGGAGTCTTGACAAAATCTATGAGAACTGAAAACAATCAGACGCAGTTGTGGATCTCTCTCCAAGTTCACGGTCAGCGCAGCTTCCTAGGGAAAGCCGTCTGGAGGCAGAGGCAGAGCAGAATATCTCTTTAGGAAGACAATAGCACTGCAGGCTTAGGAGGCAGCTTGGCATATTCCTTTTTCTTTGTTTAATCAAACTGCTTTCCATCTCCTGAAGGCTGGCTGATTTTCAGAAGTGCTTCCGTGGCTCCCGTCCCCATAGATAGCGCAGTTGGTGTTGAAATGTGTACAGCTAGTCCGGGAGAAATGCTTCCAACCAGCAGGATGCATTGAAAATAATGGCATTTTTTCATCAACAAGAGAAATTTCCGAATTCCCCTGAAAGAAGACAGGAGTCCCACTTTCTTTAATTCCATGTCAGTCACCCAAGTGACTTCAAACTGACTTTTTTTGTTTGTTTGTTTGTTTGTTTTTGTGTCTCTGTATTGTTTTGGAAGCTATCCTGGAACTGGCTCTGTAGACCAGGCTGGCCTCGAACTCACAGAGATCCACCTGCCTCTGCCTCCCAAGTGCTAGAATTACAGGCGTGCACCACCAACACCTGGCCCAAACTAACTTGTAAAACAAGAACCAATCCCTTGGTTTCTGGGAGAGATGTTCAGAAAAGAAAATGAGTCTGGAAGCAGTTCTCAGGACTGAAGACCTTTCTCTCCTGTTTTTCAGGAGGTAGTCTGGTGTGGCCTCTGTTTAACCGGTTTGTATCCTCAACTGCTTGTTTCTGGTCACACAACAGAACAATGCCAGGAAGGGGTGCTAGAGGGGTCCTTCCAGAGAGTTCCGTTCACCAAGGTCTGCACTTGTGAGTTCTAGAAGGCAGGAGGGGACTATGGCAGACATCTGTCCCAGAGCAGGTATGCGAGGACCTCTCTCCAGGCTGGTAATAAGAGATACGGAAGCATGGAGCAGGGCTTCACAAGGGAGAGACAGGTGTCCTCACACAAAGGCATGGACCCGAGTCACGTACGCAGCTCTGCCACAGTGGTCCTATAACTGTAGGCGCCCCATATAACCCTGCAGTTTCTGTATCCTCTGAGTTTCTGGTAATCCCCTAACCTCCAGCAGGTTTGTTGTTGAAGAGTTAACAGTTAAATAACAGTTGCATGCCAATCTTGTATCATTACAAATGGCAC